>NC_135970.1:33290842-33590842 GCF_053455715.1 Rhinoraja longicauda
ATCAAAGCCAGTACCAATGATCAAGGATGTGTGGAGGACACAGTCTGAAGAAGGGTCTCGACCCGAAACGTCACCCATTCCTTCTCTCCTGAGATGCTGCCTGACCCGCTGAGTTACTCCAGCATTTTGTGAATAAATACCTTCGATTTGTACCAGCATCTGCAGTTATTGTCTTACACAATGGTCCTTTGTTCTTTACATTCACCACACCCTTTTGTGTAAAAAAAGTTACCCCTCAGCTTCCTTGTCCTTTGTACCTTTTCATACTTCTAGTTTCCCTCTTCCCTCAATGAAGAAAGGGTCTTGTCCCGAAAGGCCACCTTTGGTGACGTTCGCCAGAGATTCTGTTCTGACCCGCTGAGTTACTCCAGCTTTTCGTGTCTATCTTCGGCAGAATTCTGTGCCCATGTCTTATGGTCCTATGAAAAACTGTGTGCGTGCACTTTATGTATAGGAAGGAACTTCAGACGCTGCTTTAAACTGAAGATAGACACAAAAAGCTGGAGTAACTCAGCGGGACAGGCAGCATCTCTGGAGAGAAGGAATAGGTGACATTTCGGGTCTTAACCTTTCTTCAAACTGAGGCCAGGCGAGTGGGAGATACATAGATAAGGAAGTGAAAGGTGTGAAAACTGGGCAAAGGGGATGAAGTTCAAGGAATATGTAGAAAAAACTAGTGTAAGAAAATAACTGCAGATGCTGGTACAAATCGAAGGTATTTATTCACAAAATGCTGGAGTAACTCAGCAGGTCAGGCAGCATCTCAGGAGAGAAGGAATGGGCGACGTTCTTCAGTCTGAAGAAGGGTCTCGACCCGAAACGTTGCCCATTCCTTCTCTCCTGAGATGCTGCCTGACCTGCTGAGTTACTCCAGCATTTTGTGAATAAATACCCGTAGAAAAGATTAGGTGGGAGAAGGTAACTACAAAGCAAACAGATAAAATGTAGTTTGAGACAGTAAAACTGTTTGGAGAACTGGGAAGGGGGAGGGATGGAGAGAGAAGGAAAGCAAAGGGTTACTCGAAGTTGGAGAAGTCAATGTTCATACATTATCCTCTAAACCATTATCCTGCAGTGTATTTTGTCGTCAGCATGTCACATGGGAAAACAAAGTTCACTCATGATCTGGGAGGCTTTTCACTGAGGCACGTTCATAGCCAACTTTCAACTTCTGAAAGTGACATTTGGCATTTCATGTGCGTGCGTCAGACTGGAGAGCTTTCCAGGAAACATCAATCCTGGCAGCGATTAGGCATCTCAATCAGATAAACCAATTTGATCAGTTGCAACACAAGAAAAAGAAGCAACAATCAATCAATCGTCTGTCTGATCCTTCCTTTCTTCTCAGCCATTCAATGAGATCACAGTCCATCCTTTGCCTCACTTTCCCGCACTCAACCAGTCCCCCTCGGTTCCCCTGATAGTCATAGAGTGATACAGAGTGGAAACAGGCCCTTCGGCCCAACTTGCCCACACCGGCCAGTTACACTAGTCTCACCTGCATGCTTTTGGCCCATATCCTCCAAACCTGTCCTATCCACGTACCTGTCTAACTGTTTCTGTTTCTTGAACGTTGCGATAGTACCTGCCTCAACTACCTCCTCTGGCAGCTCGTTCCATACACCCACCACCCTTTGTGTGAAAAAGGTTACCCCTCATGTTCCCATTAAATCTTTACCTCCCCCCCCCCCCCTCCCCCCCTCACCTTAAATCTATGTCCTCTGTTTCTCGATTCCCTTACTCTGGACAAGAGACTCTGTGTGTTTACCCAATCTATTCCTCTCATGAATCGTTAACAGAGCACTCAAAAATAGATATTTTGACTTAAACGCACAGGGGAAGTCAAACATACAGGGGAACAAATCCCATGCTGTTGTGGGCATGCTGTGGAAAATACAAAACGATCACTAGCACATGCACGACACGGTTCCCCGTTCAGTCATTCCTTCAACTTTGCTGAAAAAAAACTCTCAAACGCTCAATTTATGTGGAGAGCAAGAGAAATCAAGAACACCTAATACTCCTGTGACTCAGTGGTGCGTCAAAGGATTACCGCGATTGCAAATTTAATAACTAATTTTATATATCCTTTTTTTGAAGCATCATTATCTCGGCTCCTGTGCAATATTACACGCACTTCAGATTCATTCATTCTTCTTTCACTGCTGCGAGAACGCCTGGCGTACGAGGAGTTGTTGTAACGCCTGATCTTTCCAAAGTTGGATGAATAACCTTATACCGCCTCTAACAGTATGTCAAATTATCTTTTAATTACACCGAAATGAGTTCCATTATGAATAATCTCTTCTGAGGGAAGTAAAGCACATCCTCTCTGATGTTCCTCTGCTCGCCTGCATTATGTTTGTAGTTGTGGGATTGGCTTTGCATAACAAAGACGACTTCGAACTCCTGCGGCCATTGTGGAGCAAAGAATATGACCATTTTGTTCCAGCATGCGGAAATTACTTGGAATTCAATGATACGCGCTGGAATAAAAAATTCCCCCTCCTTCCCCACGTTTCATATGCTTCCTTATCGGAGCACAGATATTTGTGGGTTGTGCAGAAGAGTTTCACTGTGCTGTGCATACTTAGAAACATAGAAACCAGGTGCAGGAGTAGGCCATTCGGCCCTTCTAGCCAGCACCGCCATTCATGGCTGATCATCCAAAATACGGGACAATGAAGAACCATTGACCCACGATCATAGGAAATGTCAGTCATTTTGTATTGGTCTTGTTCAATCCATCTGCAATTGGAAATCTCATATCTGCACACAAATCTCGGCTCAATTTGCGATCAGCATGTGTGTAATCCACTTAACTATTTGAAAATTGCAACCTGGCCACAATTATTTGGATCGGCTCACCAATCAACGGCTTTAATTGTTTCTGTAGCTCTCGGGAGCCCATCATTCCCACTTTAAATGTAGATTAGAAAACAACTATTTCTACTGCTGGGCCTTATTTTCTGAAGAAGAGATTCATAATGGAGCAAATTATTGTGCATTTAAAAAATGAAAAAGAAATTCTATGTAAAATATATAGAAAATAACTGGTTATATAACACAATGAGAGGTCAACTCAAGTCAAGTTTATTTGTCACATACATATATACAAGATGTGCAGTGAAATGAAAGTGGCAATGCCTGCGGATTGTGCTAAACTACAAAACAGCTAAGAATTTTTTTTTTAACACAAAAAATAAATGAATACAGTAAATTAAATTAGTCCCTGGTGATATAGGTGGTGCCGTGGTAGAGTGGCAGTCTCACAGCGCCAGTGACCCGGGTTCGATCCTGACTACGGGCGCTGTCTGTACGGAGTTTGTGCATCCTCCCCGTGACCTGCGTGGGTTTTCTCCGGGTGCTCCGGTTTCCTCCCACAGTCCAAAGATGCAGGTTTGTCGGCTAATTGGCCTGGTAAAATTGTAAGTTGTCCCTAGTGTGTGTAGGAAAGTGCTAGTGTACTGGGATCGCTGGTCGGCGAGGACTGGGTGGGCCGAAGGGCCTGTTTCCACGCTGTGTCTCGAAGCTAAACTAAACTGGACTAAACTAGACATAGATGGGGTAGACAGTCAGAACCTTTTTCCCCAGGATGGATACAATACAATACAAGACAATATCTTTTATTGCCATTGTACAAGCACAACGAGATTAAGAATGCCACTTCCATATCGATGCTATAAAATATATAAATAAATCAGGGCAAAAACAAAAACAACAAAGGGGGGGAAGGAAACAAGGCTAAGTGCAAAAAAGGTTCATGCAGGGGTCAGTTGTATACTAAACATCAAATACTAAAGGCACAGCTTCAAGGTGAGAAGGGCAAAATTCAAAGGAGATGTGCAGGACAGGTTTTTTTACACAGAGGGTGGTGGGTGCCTGGAACTTGCTGCCGGGGGAGGTGGTGGAGGCAGATACCATAGTGGCGTTTAAGAGTCTTTTGGATAGTCACATGGATATGCAGGGAATGGAGGGATATGGATGATGTGCAGGCACATGCGAGTTGCTCTTGGCATTATGTTTGGCACAGACATTGTGGGCCGATCGGCCTGTTCCTGTGCTGTACTGTTCTATGTTATATGTTCTGTGTTCTGTGTTCTAATAGATGTTTAAGAATTCTAATGTGTTTGATGCATATCAGCAAAAATGTGAATCTTGTCTGGGGACAGTTTAATAATGATTAACTAACATAAAATCATCGGTATGAATTCTTGATTTTTCTAACATCCCCTCCCTCTCCATCCCTCCCCCACACTGGTCGTTGTACCAGTTTCAAAGCCGTCTCGTTGAGTCTCATTGTCTGTAACTCGTTTTCACCTCGCCCACCGCTAATAGTGGCCTGTTTCTGTTATCATCGTTACTTTTTTGTATGTCTTTCATTCATTTGTTCTCTATCTCTCTGCATCACCGTCACATAACGGGGAATACGCCCCGATCTCTATCAACGGGGACAGTGTGGAGAGAGTGTCCAGCTTCAAGGTTCTGGGCACTCACATTTCGGAGGACCTAACATGGTCCAATAACACTGCTGCGCTGGTCAAGAAGGCACAACAAAGACTGTTCTACTTAAGAACACTGAAAAAGTCTGGTCTACCCCAACAGCTGCTGACGACCTTCTACCGCTGCACCATAGAGAGCATCCTAACGCATGGCATCCCTGTGTGGTACCTCAGCTGCACGGAGGCAGAAAGGAAAGCTCTACAGCGGGTAGTCCATAGAGCTCAGAGGGCCATCGGAACACAGCTACCAGACTTGGAGGGCATCTACAACACATGATGCCTCAGAAAAGCCACCAGCATCCACAAAGACTCTTCACACCCCTGCAACAGTCTGTTCGAACTCCTTCCATCGGGCAGACGATACAAGGCCTTCTACGCCCGCACCTCCAGACTCAGGAACAGCTTCATCCCCAGGGCCATAGCTGCTATGAACCGGTCCTGCTGAGCCGGATGGCCACAACGCATAGATCAACTTGCACTTTACCCTGTCTAAAAACTGTTACAATTGTTTCGTTTCGTTGGGTTGCTGTTAATTACTTAAATTATTGCATCGTATGGGAAGCGCATTCCCAATCTCGTTGTACCCCTGGGTACAATGACAATAAAGATATATTGTATTGTATTGTATTGTATTGTATTGTATTGTATCTCTCTCATTTCCCTCTCCCCTGTCTCTCGGTCTGAACAAGGGTCTCGATCGGAAATGTCACCCATTCCTTCTCTCCAGAGATGTTGTCTGACCCGTTGAGTTACTCCTGCTTTTTGTGTCCATCTTCGGTTTAAACCCACATCTGCACATAAAATCTTCCTTGTCTTCATCCAGACATGTTGCAGAGGAAGAACTCTGAAGAACACTGAAAAACAGCAGGCAACACACTTTTCCCTCTCACCTCTAAATGGCTCATTAACACCCCTTTTCTGCAGTTATCAATGCTCAAAGGCACATGCAACACAGAGTTTGATTAGGGTGACAAGACTTCCATCTGTTGGATCGGCAAGTGCTGGAACCAGAAAACCTTTGATAAGGTGCCACATGTGAGGCTGCTAAGGAAGATGAGAGTTCATGGTATCAAAGAAACATAGAAACACTGAGGTGCAGGAGTAGGCCATTTGGCCCTTCGAGCCAGCACCGCCATTCAATATGATTATGGCTGATCATCCCAAATCAGTACCCCGTTCCTGCTTTCTCCCCATATCCCTTGATTCCATTAGCCCTAAGAGCTAAATCTAACTCTCTTTTGAATACATCCAGTGAATTGGCCCCCACTGCCTTCTGTGGCAGAGAATTCCACAGATTCACAACTCTCTGGGTGAAAAAGTTTTTCCTCACCTCAGTCCTAAATGGCCGACCCCTTATTCTTAAACTGTGACCCCTGGTTCTGAACTCCCACAACATGAGGAACATTTTTCCTGCATTTAGCCTGTCCAATCCCTTAAGAATTGTATGCAGGCCCCGATGGTGTGACGGGCAGAGTGCTGAAGGAATGTGCAGACCAATTATCTGAGGTCTTCACAAAAATCTTCAACCTGTCCCTTTTAAAATCCACCATCCCTCCCTGCCTGAAGTCCGCCACAATCATCCCACTGCCGAAAAAGTCTGTCATCAGCGGCCTTAACGACTACCGTCCGGTAGCACTCACACCGGTCATCACAAAGTGCTTTGAGAGACTGGTCCTGCAGCACATCAAAGCCAGCCTCCCACCCACCTTCGACCCACACCAGTTTGCCTACAGAGCAAATAGGTCTACAGGGGATGCCATCGACACTGCTCTTCACACTGCACTGACCCACCTTCCTCGACTTCAGCTCTGCCTTTAACACGGTCATCCCGAGCAGACTGGTCACCAAACTTTCCGACCTTGGATTTTCCCAAACCATCTGCCAATGGATCAAGGACTTCCTGACCAACCGCCCCCAGACCGTCAAAATAGGCCCTCACCTCTCCTCCACCATTACACTGAGCACCGGCTCACCACAGGGCTGTGTGTTGAGCCCCATCCTTTACTCCCTCTACACTCACGATTGCGCCCCCACCCATCCCACCAACACCATCATCAAGTTCGCGGATGACACGACTGTGGTTGGACTCATCTCAGGAGGAGATGAGACAGCCTATAGGGATGAAATCCAAAGGCTGGCAGCATGGTGTTCAGTGAACAATCTGGTCCTGAACTCCTCCAAAACAAAGGAACTTATAATTGACTTTAGAAAAACCAGTGTAGAATACGACCCACTCTACATCAATGGGGTCTGTGTGGAAAGGGTACCCGCTTTCAGGTTCCTGGGTACGCACATCGCAGAGGATCTTACCTGGTCTACCAACACCATCACCACAGTAAAGAAGGCACAGCAGAGACTCCACTTCCTGAGGATCCTCAGGAAAACCAACCTGCAGGAGAAGCTCATGTTGTCTTTCTATCGCTGCTCCATCGAGAGTGTGCTGGCATACTGTATAACCACATGGTACGCCAGCTGCTCAGAAAAGGACAGGAAGGCCCTTCAGAGGGTCATCACGACGGCCCAGAAGATCATCGGCTGCTCACTGCCCTCCCTGGAGCACCTGTTCAGCCTACGCTGCCTCAGTAGAGCAGGCAAAATAATAAAAGATCCATCCCACCCCGGCCACCGTCTGTTTGTTCATCTGCCCTCTGGTCGACGTTTCAGGTCGATCAAATCCCGAACAAACAGACTTAAGAACAGTTTTTACCCCAGGGCCATACGAGAACTGAACACTACCTTTGCACTGGGCAACACCGTTAAAAAATCTTGTACTTAATATAATTGTATTTATGTATTTATTTGTTTTTGCATTTATTGCATATATGTTTGTACGCACCGTCAGGATTGGCTATTTTTAATTTCGTTGTACTCGTTGCAATGACAATAAATGAATATTATTATTATTATTATTATTATTATATGTTTCTATAAGATCCCCTCTCATCCTTCTAGGTAAGGGCAGATACTAGCATGGATAGCAGGTTGGCTGGATGGCAGAAGACAAAGGGTGGCAATAAAGGGGGCTTTTCCTGGTTGTCTGCCAGTGACTAGTGGAGTTCCGCAGGGGTCGGTGCTGGGGCTGCTACTCTTCATGTTGCATATTAATGATTTGGATGAGCAGATTGAAGGCTTTGTGGCCAAGTTGGCGAATGAAATGAAAATAGGCGGAGGGACAGGTAGTGTAGAGAAAGCAGGGACTCTGCAGAAGGACTTGGACAGGTTGGGAGAGAAGTGGCAGATGGAATATGGTGTAGCAAAGTGTGGAGTCATGCATTTTGGTAGTAGGAATAAAGGCGTAGATTATTTTCTAAATGGGGAGAGAATCCAGAAATCGAAGGTGCAAAGGGACTTGGGAGTGCTGGTACAGGATTCCCACAAAGTTAATCTGCAAGTCGAATCGGTAGTAAAGAAAGCAAATGCAAAGCTAGCATTTATTTTGAGAGGGCTTGTATACAGAAACAGGGATGTAATGCAGAGGCTCTACAAGGCGCTGGTCAGGCCACATTTGAAATGTTGTGAGCAATTTTGGGCACCATATCTGAGGAAGGATGTGCTGGCTCTGGAGAGGGTCCAGAAGAAATTTACAAGAATGATCCCAGGAATGAGTAGACAATAGACAATAGACAATAGACAATAGGTGCAGGAGTAGGCCATTCAGCCCTTCGAGCCAGCACTGCCATTCAATGCGATCATGGCTGATCACTCAATCAGTACCCCGTTCCTGCCTTCTCCCCATACCCCCTCACTCCGCTATCCTTAAGAGCTCTATCCAGCTCTCTCTTGAAAGCATCCATTGAACTGGCCTCCACTGCCTTCTGAGGCAGAGAATTTCACACCTTCACCACTCTCTGACTGAAAAAGTTCTTCCTCATCTCCGTTCTAAATGGCCTAACCCTTATTCTTAAACTGTGGCCCCTTGTTCTGGACTCCCCCAACATTGGGAACATGTTTCCTGCCTCTAATGTGTCCAATCCCCTAATTATCTTATATGTTTCAATAAGATCCCCCCTCATGCTTCTAAATTCCAGTGTATACAAGCCTAATTGCTCCAGCCTTTCAACATACGACAGAGTAGGTTAACATATGAAGCGCGTTTGACGGCACTGGGCCTGTACTCGCTGGAGTTTAGAAGAATAAGGGGGGACCTCAGTGAAAAATACAGAATAGTGAAAGGTTTGGATAGAGTGGATGTGGACAGGATGTTTTCCACTAGTGGGAGAGTCTGGGACTGTAGGTCATAGCCTCAGAATTAAGGATGTTCATTGAGGAAGAAGATGAGGAGGAATTTCTTTAGTCAGAGGGTGGTGAATCTGAGGAATTCTTTGCCACACATGGCTGTGGAGGCAAAGTCTGGATATATTTAAGGCGGAGATAGATAGATTCGTGATTAGTACGGGTGTCAGGGGTTATAGGGAGAAGGCAGGAGAATGGGGTTAGGAAGGAGAGATAGATCAGCCATGATTGAATGGCGGAGTAGACATGATGGGCCAAATGGCCTAATTCTACTCTTGTCACTAATGATCTTATGAATCTTGCATAGAACACAAAGTGCTGGAGTAACTCAGCGGGTCAGGCAGCATTTATTTATCTATTTCTTTATTTATTTATCTATCTATCTATCTATCTATCTATCTATCTATCTATCTATCTATCTATCTATCTATCTATCTATCTATCTATCTATCTATCTATCTATCTATCTATCTATCTATCTATCTATCTATCTATCTATCTATCTATCTATCTATCTATCTATCTATCTATCTATCTATCATATCATATCATATCATATCATATATATACAGCCGGAAACAGGCCTTTTCGGCCCACCAAGTCCGTGCCGCCCAGCGATCCCCGTACATTAACACTATCATGCATAGACAACCCCCCATTTCCCCAAGGATCGCACCCAATTTACACAAATTGTCCTTGCCCACCATGCCAGCATTCTGACCGTGCCTCATTTGCCCCATATCCACTCATAAACTTCAATTATTAAATCATTTCAAAGAACATATTGGAATTACAAAAATGATGGAAATCTATCTATCTATCTATCTATCTATCTATCTATCTATCTATCTATCTATCTATCTATCTATCTATCTATCTATCTATCTATCTATCTATCTATCTATCTATCTATCTATCTATCTATCTATCTATCTATCTATCTATCTATCTATTTATTTATCTATTTATTTATTTATTTATTTATTTATATATGTGTCTATTTATTTATTTATTTGATTATTTAATTAGTTGATTATCATTATTTTTTTCCTGTCAATACAAAACAACAGATTGACCATACAGTTTTGAAAGTTAAATGGTGCAAAAAACATTGTATCAAAAAATAAAACAATATGATCACACATATTTTCCGACCGAAAAAAAAAAAAAGGTGTAGGCAGAAGCCAAAGCCTTGCAGAGCCCCACAGGTAACCTTCAAAAGTTCTGAATCAAAATTATTTACTTGAACATACTGATATATTTTTTCAAGGTGGCTTCTTAACCATGAGTATGTTACTCCTCTAATACCATATTTTTCTAGCTTATTCGTCAGTAAACCATGATCTATGGTATCAAACGCTTTTTTGAGATCTATAAATACTACCGCAGTATATTCTTTATTATCAATTGCAGTTGAAATATTCTCTACTAGTTCTCTACTAGTTCTCTACTATTTCTCTACTAGTTCCATTAGCGCCAGTGAGGTAGACCTTTTAGCTTGAAATCCATTCTGGTGATTACTTACTATGTTATATTTATCAAAAAAGATTTCAAAGTCTTTGTACAAATAATTGTTCTAATATTTTTGAGAATTGAGGAAGCAGAGATATCGGCCTGTAATTTGAAAATAAATGCCTGTCTCCATTCTTGTCGACAGGAATGACTTTCGCTATTTTCATTTTGTTGGGAAATTTAGATTTTAGATTTAGAGTTAGAGATACAGCGCAGAAACAGGCCCTTCGGCCCACCGGGTCTGTGCCACCCAGCGATCCCCGCACACTAACACTATCCTACACCAACTAGGGACAATTTTTACTTTTGCCCAGCCAATTAACCTACATACCTGAACGTCTTTGGAGTGTGGGAGGAAACCGAAGATCTTGGAGAAAACTCACGCAGGTCACGGGGAGAACGTACAAACTCCGTACAGACGGCGCCCGTAGTCAGGATCGAACCTGAGTCTCCGGCGCTGCATTCGCTGTAAGGCAGCAACTCTACTGCTGCGCCACCGTGCCGCCCTAATGTGCCTGTGAGGAAGCATTGATTACATATATGTGTCAACGGTTTTACTATACATTCAATAATATTTTTGACCAGTTTTTATCAATGGAATTGTAATCATTAGACGTTTTGTTATTGAATTTTTTTAACAATATCAATGACTTCATTTTCGTGCACTCAACTGAGGAACATGGAGTGAGCATTTCTATCAGAGCTCTCATGTTCTGGAGCTTCCTTGCTACTCGGTTAGTAATCTCATTTGCTAAGGTCGGCCCAACTTTTACAAAGTAGTCATTAAATTCATCAGCAACCTCTTTTATGTTATTTATAGTTATATTATGATTTTTAACAAAGTAGCTAGGGTAATCTGCTTTCCCAATACCTGTTTTAATTATGTTATTAATCACTTTCCATGTTCCCTGAATATTACTTCTATTTTTTCCAACAATTTGCTATAGTACATCTCATAATGCTTATCAATTTATTTTTGTATCTCTTATATTTATTTTCATTTTCTTTTGTTCTACATTTTAAGAATTTCTGGAGAACATGGGTAGGTGACGTTTCACCGAATGCTGGAGTAACTCAGTAATTTGCCCACACCGGCCAACATGTCCCAGCTACACTAGTCCCACCTGCCTGCGCTTGGTCCATATCCCTCCATACCCGTCATATCCATGTACCTGTCTAACTGTTTCTTAAACGTTGGGATAGTCCCAGTCTCAACTACCTCCTCTGGCAGCTCGTTCCATATACAGTGGAAATTGTTATAAAATTGCACTAATGTACACGATTTCTGCCTTTCGTGGTTATCAAAAGAGGCTTGGGACAATCCGAGCCCAGTAATAATTTGGCATTCATGAACCAAACCCATCGAACAAGACCATAAACATGGCTCATGTGGGTAAAGGAAAGGTTAGATTAGTCTAGTGGGAGCCATCTCCTGAAAAATCAGTTAAATTAATACGTTGAAAGGGAGTTTGAAACTACATTGAACCTTTCCTTAAGGGCTTAATGTTTTCAGTATTTTGGAAAAAAAATCCATATTCCAATAAAAAAAGCAAATTAAAATATATAACCATTGTCCCTTTGCATTTTCTGTATTCTCCTGAGAGTGGAGAAGTGGAACACTCGCATGAAATCTGTTAAATAATTTCTAAACTCAAAATGACAAGGGATATCTCGGGCATAATTAGTTTACCTGCATATATTGTTACCCTATTTAGTAATGTCATTTTAAAAGCCGTGCCACTAATAGATATGGGGACCTTTGTTGGTTAGGCTGATAAATTGTTCACTGTGTAGGAAGGAACTGCAGATGCTGGTTTAAACACAAAAAAGCTGCAGTAACTCAGCGGGACAGGTAGCAACTCTGGAGAGAAGAAATGGTTGACGTATCGGGTCGAGACTCGAAGTCGGGACTGAAGAAGGGTCTCGACCCAAAACGTCACCCATTCCATCTCTCCAGAGATGCTGCCTGTCCCGCTGAGTTACTCCAGCATTTTGTGTCTACCTTAAATTGTTCCATAGAAACATAGAAAATAGGCGCAGGAGGAGTTTGATTTCTGTTTGGTTTCTCCTGATCTCGTGGCAATGCATTCTTCACCGCCCCATGCCTTATTCATGCCCAGGCACAATTCTGCAGGTGATATATCTTGTTCAGCAAAACTAAAGAGTTCTTCAGCTCTTAATTACCAGAGCAAACGACAGGCCAGTGAGCAGGATGAGTCAGGCTCTGTAGGTGGATGGTGCATTGTGGTGACAGGTATCTGTGTTCATTATAAGAGGCACAGAGAGGGGGAGGGGGAGAGATGGAAGACGTAGAAAGTCCAAGTTGGAGAGGACTTAGTCAGCTCTTGAATCAAACCATGCCCTTTTATATTGGCAGTCTCCAAACAGATGCCAATTCACAGCACACAATGTGTAGTCGTTCCTTTTGTTCCGTACACGTTGAAAACATTCCGATCCACAATACAACAATGTCACATAGAAACATAGAAACATAGAAAATAGGTGCAGGAGTAGGCCATTCGGCCCTTCGAGCCTGCACCGCCATTCAATATGATCATGGCTGATCATCCAGCTCAGTAACCTGTACCTCTCCATACCCCCTGATCCCTTTAGCCACAAGGGCCACATCTAACTCCCTCTTAAATATAGCCAATGAACTGGCCTCAACTACCTTCTGTGGCAGAGAATTCCACAGACTCACCACTCTCTGTGTGAAGAAATGTTTGAAGAAATGTTTTCTCAACTCTCTCTGTGTGAAGAAATGTTTTCTCATCTCGGTCCTAAAATACTTCCCCCTTATCCTTAAGCTGTGACCCCTGGTTCTGGACTTCCCCAACATTGGGAACAATCTTCCCGCATCTAGCCTCTCCAACCCCTTAAGAATTTTATTTGTTTCTATAAGATTCTCCCTCAGTCTTCTAAATTCCAGCGAGTATAAGCCTAGTCTATCCAGTCTTTCTTCATATGAAAGTCCTGCCGTCCCAGGGATCAATCTGGTGAACCTTCTCTGTACTCCCTCTAAGGCTAGAATGCCTTTCCTCAGACTAGGAGACCAAAACTGTACACAATGCTCCAGGTGCGGTCTCACCAAGGCCCTGTCACGTGCATCAGAATGAGCAAAGGAGTAAACCAGGAACACACTGTTCAGAAACAAGGAGCTGCAGATGCCGGTTTATAAAATGACTATTCAGCTCTTCAAGCCTGTCGAACACCAGGTAAACTGTGAGCCACAGTCTGAAGAAGGGTGTTGGCCCGAAACGTCACCCGTTCCTTCTCTCCGGAGATGCTGCCTGTCCCGCTGAGTTACTCCAGCTTTTGGTGTCTAACCATGGCTTATTTTTAGTTTCACTGAAGGGGTGGCACGTTGCCGCAGTGGTACGGGGAGATCGCTGTTCGGCATGGAGTCGGTGTGCCAAAGGGCCTGTTTCCTCGCTGTATTTCTAAAGCCTAAAGCCTAAGCCTGAGTAAGGACTTTGGGCTTTTTGCAGTGGTACTGGGGTTATTAATCTGAAGAAGGGTCCCAACCCTATCCATTTTCTCCAGAGATGCTGCCTGACCTGCTGAGATATTCCTGCAAAGATAGACACAAAATGCTGGAGTAACTCAAAGGGTCAGGCAACATCTACTGGAGAGAAGAAATGGGTGACGTTTCAGGTCACCACCCTTCCTCAGACCATTCCTTCTCTCCAGAGATGCTGCCTGTCCTGCTGAGTTACTCTGCATTTTGTGTCTATCTTCAGTGTAAACAGCATCTGCAGTTCCTTCCTGCACTATTCCAGCACTTTTTTTTAACGAGTATTGGAATGGGCTTACATTGACAAGGCAGTGAAAGGTTGCTCAGGATAGCATTGATCAAAACAAAATACACAGGCTCTGCTTTTATAAAGAGAGGAACAGAAGAAGTGTGTAGGAAGGAACTGAGATGCTGGTTTAAACCGAAGTTAGACACAAATTGCTGGAGTAGATTTTTTTTTAGATTTAGAGATACAGCGCAGAAACAGGCCCTTCGGCCCACCGGGTCCGCGCTGCCCAGCGATCCCCGCACATTAACACTATCCTACACCCACTTGGGACAATTTTTACATTTGCCCAGCCAATTATCCTACAAACCTGTACGTCTTTGGAGTGTGGGAGGAAACCGAAGATCTCGGAGAAAACCCAGGCAGGTCACGGGGAGAACGTACAAACTCCGTACAGTACAGCGCCCGTAGTCAGGATCGAACCTGAGTCTCCGGCGCTGCATTCGCTGTAAGGCAGCAACTCTACCGCTGCGCCACCGTGCCGCCCACTCAGCGGGGCAGGCAGCATCTCTGGAGAGAAGGAATGGGTGGCGTTTCGGGTCGAGACCCATCTTAGGGGTAAGGGAGGATGTTGCTGAACTCTCGTTGGAGTGAGGAGGAGATAGATGCAAAGCTGGAGTAACTCAGCGGGACGGGCAACATCTCTGGCACAGAAGAAGTTCAATTGGGCTAAACTTATTATCTGTGGGCTTATTGTGTAATGATTCACCCCACATGTGTAACGGGTGGAGCCAAGTTCCTTCCAACCAACAAGCGTAGACTTCTTTCAGCCAGAATGATGAATTGTTTCAGTAAACACTTGACAACGGCAAAGATACAGGATCGGCAACATAAATGCTGCAGGCTTCACCTCCTGACTGTGCTGCCAACGTGCATGACAAATGGAGTGTCACGAATACATGGACCAGAAGATGTTGTACATAAATGCAATCAAGCTTCCTAAGTGGTTTGGAGACTTAGTACTGCCTTTCAACTGCACCTAATGGTTCCGTAATGACAGCCATAGAGTCGTAGACTCACACTGCACGGTACAGGCCCTTCGGCCCAACTCGTCCATGCCGGCCAACATGCCCCAACTAAGCTTGTCCCATTTGGCTGCATTTCATCCATATCCCCTAAACCTTTCCTACCCATGTACCTGTCTGAATGTCTCTTAAACATTACGATAGTCCCTGGCTCAACTACCTCCTCTGGCAGCTCGTTCCATACACCCACCACCCTTTGTGTAAAAAAAGTTGCCTCTCGTGTTCCTATTAAATTTTTACCCGTTCACCTTAAACCAATGTCTCGTCTGCCTAGTCTGAAGAAGGGTCTCGACCCGAAACGTCACCCATTCCTTCTCTCCAGAGATGCTGCCTGTCCCGCTGAATTACTCCAGCATTTTGTGCCTATCTTTGGTTTAAACCAGCATCTGCAGTTCCTTCCTACACATTAAAGCAATGTCTGCTGGTTCGCGATTCCCCAACTCCGTGCAAGAGACTCTGCTACTGAAGTACAGTTCGACAGTGCAACTTGGGACAATTTTAACTTTACCTGCTGTGTTAAGGTCAGCAAGTGGCTGAAATGGCAGTCAGAGTATGCCTGCCTTCTGGGTTTAGTGCGGTGCTTTGGGAGTGCTGAGAGTTGCCTAGACTGTGCTGCAGGTAATGGTTGTGCCAATGCACAGAATGATCAGGAGCACGAGGAACGTTAGATATCAGACCGGGGTAGGAGGGGGATAGACACATAAAGCTGGAGCAACTCAGGCAGAACCCTTCTTCAGTTTCCACCCCAAACGTCACCTATTCCTTCTCTCCAGAGATGCTGCCTGACCCGCTGAGTTACTCCAGCATTTTGTGTCTATCTTTGGTTTAAACCAGCATCTGCAGTTCCTTCCTACATAGGGTGGGAGGAGATCTCTGCTGGTGGAACTATCTCCAGCTGGGAGATACCCAGGTACAGTGAAAAGTCTTGGTTGCGTGCGAACATGATTACCATCAAGCCATTCACGCTACAGATACAAGATTAAGGGAATAACGTTTATTGAAAGATAAAGTGTAGCAAAGTACGATTAAAGATAGTCCGAGGGTCTCCGATGGGATGGATAGTAGTTCGGGACTGCTCTTTGGTTGTGGTAGGATGGTTCAGTTGCCTGATAACAGCTGGGAAGAAATCTGGAGGTGTGCGTTTTCACACTTCTGTACCTCTTGCCTTCTGGGAGAGGGGAGACGAGGGAGTGAGACTATAATCGAGTAAGCGGAGTAAATGAATTGTTTTTATACAAAGTTCTTTTTAACAGCTATAACTGTATTTTCGTTACTGCAAGCTAAAAATACTAAAGGCTGTGTTCCATTGCTGAACAGAGCATAGAAACATAGAAAATAGGTGCAGGAGTAGGCCATTCGGCCCTTCGAGCCTGCACCGCCATTCAATATGATCATGGCTGATCATCCAGCTCAGTAACGTGTACCTGCCTTCTCTCCATACCCACTGATCCCTTTGGCCACAAGGGCCACATTGCATCATTGCACAAGTGTCGATCGAAGCATTTAATGTCAATGACCATGGCTGCCCATGGTGTAACTAGCAGCCTGTGTTCTGAAAGACAGTGCTGTCTGATTACTATGGACACTCCACCTGCTCTAACAAGATCCGTAATAATGAGGGTCCTTTGTACTGACCATCTTGGTTCAATCCTGATCTCTGTGTGGAGTTTGCACGTTCTCCATGTGACCACGTGGGTTCTCTCCGGGTGCTCCATTTTCCTCCCACATCCCAAAGAGGTGCAGGTTTGTAGGTTAATTGGCCCTCTATAAATTGCCCCTCGTGTGTCGGGAATGGATGAGAAAGTGGGATAACGTAGAACTAGTGTGAATGGGTGATCAATGGTTGGCACGGACTCGGTGGGCTGAAGGGCCAGTTTCCATGCTGTATCTTTCAATCAATGAATTCAATCGATTCTATCCAGGTCCCTCATGATTATATGCATTTCAATTAAGTCTCTCCTCAACTTGTTCCAAAGAAAACAATCTCCAGATCTCTAACGTCTTTCCTCTCGGCTACAATACTCCAAGCTCAGCAACATTACTCCAACTTTCATCTGCATCATCTGCAATATATTTGCATCTTTACTCCAATGTGCTGACTACAATTGTACGTCATTCTCAAGCTGTGGCCCGACTAATCTTGTACAGTTGTGGCATAATGTACCTGCGTTTGCCTTCCCAGCCTTGGTTAGTCAAGGGTAGCGTTCCATTATGTGCGAGAGACCAGAGCTGTGCCTCTATCCAAGTCCTACCTGCCTATAGTCAATGCTGGCATGTGCTAGCCAATGTCAGAAATTGGCATAGTCATGGCGTGATACAGTGTGGAAACAAGCCCTGCGGCTCAACTTGCCACACCGGCCAACATGTCCCTCCTGTCCGCGTTTGGTCCATATCCCTGCAAACCTGACCTATCCATGTTCCTGTCTAACTGTTTCTTAAATTTTGGGATAGTCCCAGCTCAACTACCTCAACTACCTCCTCTGGCAGCTCATCCCATACACCCACTACCCTTTGTATGAAAAAGTTACCCCTCAGGTTCCTATTAAATCTTTTCCCCTTCACCTTAAACCTATGTCCTCTGGTCCTCGATTCCCCTGCTCTGGGCAAGAGACTCTGTGCATCTACCCGATCTATTCCTCTCATGATTTTGTACACCTCTATAAGATCACCGCTCATCCTCCTGCGCATCAGGGAATAGAGTCCTGGCCTGCTCAACGTCTACTTTTTTGCTCAAACACCCTGTTTCTTAAATGTTGGGATAGTCCCAACCTCAACTACCTCACCTGGCAGCTTGTTCCATACACCCACCCACCACCCTGGTGTCCAAGTGTACCTTGTTCAAGACAAGTCTCCATCCAGGCAATCACCGCTCAATCAGCCTACTTGCAATGATCAGCAAAGGTTAGTTTAGTTTACCATTGTCACGTGAACCGAGGTACAATGAACAGCTTTTTTGTTGTGAGCTATCCAGTCAATACATGATTACAATCAAGCCGTCCACAGTGTATAGACAGAGGATAAATGGAATAACATTTAGTGCAAGATAGTCTGATTAAAGATAGTCCGAGGGTCTCGAATGAGGTAGATAGTTATTCAGGCGCGCGCTGTATCTCAGAGCTTTTGCCTATTCATCTCTGGCCTTTGTCCAACCAACTGCCTATCAAAAACCTCCCTCACCTGATTCCACCTATCACTCACCAGGCTTTGTCCTACCCGTAGGTAGAAACAAAATGCTGGAGTAACTCAGCGGGACAGGCAGCATCTCGAGAGAAGGAATGGGTGACGTTTCGGGTCGAGACTCTTCTTCAGACTGTACTACCCGTTCTCTCTTCCAGCTTTCACCCCCCCACCCCCCCACAATCAGTCTGAAGAAGGAACCCGACATGTAAACATCACCTTTCGACGATAGATGTTGTTGATAGGACGGTTCAGTTGCCTGATAACAGCTGGGAAGAAACTGTCCCTAAATCTGAAGGTGTGCGTTTTCATACCTCTGTTTCTCTTGCCTGATGGGAGAGGGGAGAAGAGGGGTGAGACTGGTCCTTGATTATGCTGCTGGCCTTGCCAAAACGTTACCTATCCATGTTCTCCAGAGATGCTGCCTGACCCCCTGAGTTACTCCAGCACTTTGAGCCTTTCCTTGGTAAATCATCATTTGCAAGTTCCTTGTTTCTACATTATTATTTTTCTCTTGGCCTGTAAGATTTTGCCCGCACAATTCAATTTCTGATCCAGAATATTATAGTTACAAATAAACCATCAAGGTGGTGCAGCAGTAGAATCGCTGCCTCACAGCGCCAGACACCCGGGTTCGATCCTGACCACGGGTGCTGTCTGTACGGAGTTTGTACGTTCTCCGCGTGACCTGCGTGGGTTTTCTCTGAGATCTCCGGTTTCTTCCCACACTCCAAGGACGTGTAGGTTTGTAGGTTAATTGACTTGGTATAAATGTAAAATTGTCCCTCGAGTGTGTAGGATAGTGTTAGTATGCGGGGATCGCTGGTCAGCACAGACTCGGTGGGCTGAAGGGCCTGTTTCCACACCGTATCTCTAAACTAAACTAAACTAAACTAAACAAAGTGAATCCTGCAGGGGCTTGCCATCAGTAACACCAACAGAATGACACAGAAGAGTCTAACGCAACTTGTTTTGAGACTACGTGTAGGAAGGAACGGCAGATGCTGGTTTAAATCAGAGATAGACACAAAAAGCTAGAGTAACTCAGCGGGTCAGGCAGCATCTCTGGAGAGAAGGAATGGGTGACGTTTTGGGTCCAGTCCCTTCCTCAGATTGATTGGAACTAGATGTTTGCCCGCTCTTCTGACACGGGATAATTCCATTGTGCACATTTTGCTGCAAAGCTTCTTCTGAGTAACAGATAAACAACGCTGTGACCTCTCACTGTTATTTGTTCTCATAAATGTCCCTTCGGTTAAAGGGAAATCTGTCTGACATATTGGTTAAATTGCTCCTGCCTTTTCTAATCTCTCCGCCCACTCCCTTCATCTGAAGTACGTGGCATGTTAACAATGATTCTTCCAGGCATCTTCTCATCAGGGAGGCATCATGGCATTTACACTAGCAACCGAGCGACTTCTATGCCGGAGATGAGAACACAGAGTAACTCAGCGGGTCAGGCAGCATCTCTGGAGAACATGGATAGGTGACATTTCACAGAGTGCTGGAGTAACTCAGCGGGTCAGGCAGCATCTCTGGAGAACGTGGATAGGTGACGTTCCAGGTGGGGACCCTTCTTCATTCTGTTTATTGTCTCATGAACAGAATGGATTAGCTAATTAAAGAGTGTTACTAACTATTATCTACTAACTACCTATTAAATATTATCTACCGTAACTATTAGTTATTATCTACCGATAACTATTAACTACTAACTAGTGGCGGCACGGTGGCGCAGCGGTAGAGTTGCTGCCTTTCAGCACCAGAATCCCAGTTTTGATCCTGACTACGGGTGCTGTCTGTACGGAGTTTGTACGTTCTCCCCGTGACCTGCGTGGGTTTTCTCCAGATGCTCCGGTTTCCTCCCACACTCCACAAATGTACAGGTTTGTAGGTTAATTGGCTTCGGTAAGAATGACAAAATTGTCCCGAGGGGGTGTAGGATAGTGCTAGTGTGCGGGGATCGCAGGTCGGCGCGGACTCAGTGGGCCGAAGGGCCTGTTTCCGCGTTGTATCTCCAAAACTAAAACTAAAAAACAAAATTACTTTGAGAGAGAAGCTTTTGCCTGAACTTCATACTGGCCACACAAATAATTAGGATGAAAGAAGCTTTGTATAGTGGCCTTCTGTGGAACATAACCGTGAAATATTGGTAAACAAATGCAGCCTTTGACACAGCTGTTGAAATAAACCACCATCAATTCTCCTGCAGTTATAGATAACTGGGTCTTTTCAGAGATTACATTGGGTTTTTGTGAAAAGGGCAATCGTGGTATTGATCGATGGCCACTCAATGTACCATTACTGAATGTCCTAAAGAGGACTCGGAGTATAGGTTTACATTTCAGGTCAGACTCGAAGTGGATGCTTGAGGCAATAGCTCTCAGATGGAAGGGTGTGAAATGTGCTCTCATTCGTTCAACCCATCTGCCTTCAGTTCAGGTTAGTTTATTGTCACGTGTACCGAGGTACAGTGAAAAGCTTCTGTTGCGTGCTGACCAGTCAGCAGAAGGACAATACATGATTACAATCAAGCCGTGCACCCTGCACAGATACAGGATAAGGGAATAACTTTTAGTGCAAGGTAAAGCCAGTAAAGTCCGATCAAGGATAGTCCGAGGGTCACCAAAGAGGTAGACAGCAGTTCAGCACTGCCCTCTGGTTGTGGTTGGGTGGTTCAGTTGCCTGATAACAGCTGGGACTAGCTCAAGTGAACAAGCCAAGAGTTTATGAAGCTGGAGAGCTTTCCAATGATAGGGAGGAGAGAGTCTGGAGAGGGCTTCGAAGCAAGGAGCAGCAATTAATGCCGAGGCTTCCTGTTGTACTTCCTTTCCCCCTCCACATGGCATTAATGTGGACATTAATGTTTAGCATGCCGCTGGTGGGAGAGTCTAGCACCAGAGGTACAGCCTCAGAATAAAAGGGCGCTCTTTTAGAAAGGAGGTGAGGAGGAACTTCTTCAGTCAAAGGGTAGTTAATCTGTGGAATATCGCCACAGAGGGCTGTGGAGGCCAAGTCAGTGGATATTTTTAAGGCAGAGTTAGACAAATTCTTGATTAGAACGGGTGTCACGTGTTATTGGGAGAAGGCAGGAGAATGGGATTAGGAGGCAGAGATCAGCCACGATTGAATGGCGGCATGGACTCGTTGGGCCGAATGGCCTAATTCTACTCCTAGAACTTGTGAACTTGTGAACTTGTAATGCTGTTTCACATTTACCATTCTATGGGCACCGGTCCAGAATTTACCAGCGAGCTGGAGGCAGGAGGAGATGGTCGTGAGCCTGAGGTACATCACCACCTTCAACAATCAGGATGCCTTCCAAACTGTGTAGGAAGGAACTGCAGACGTTGGTTTAAAACGAAGACAGACACAAAGTGCTGGAGTAACTCAGCGGGTCAGGCAGCATCTCTGGAGGACATGGATAGGTGACGTTTCACAGAGTGCTGGAGTAACTCAGCGGGTCAGGCAGCATCTCTGGAGACCATGGATAGGTGACGTTTCACAGAGTGCTGGAGTAACTCAGCGGGTCAGGCAGCATCTCTGGAGAACATGGATAGGTGACGTTTCGGGGTTGGCACCATCACCGGGCCATGTTCCTCAGGCAACAGAGTTGAGGTTTGAGAGATAGATCAGCCATGATCGAATGGTGGTGTAGGCTTTATGGGCCAAAATGGCCTAATTCTACTCCTATAACTTATGGTTTTAAGGTCTTACACAAACATACAATGCAGAGAATGCAGTAGGAAGTTCTACAATTCTTTTTAGTTTGATTTGTAGAGCCCACTGAGTCCACACTGACCAGCAATGACCCGTCCATTAGTTCTATCCGACACACACTTGAGAAAGCCCAACGCGGTCACAGGGGAGAACGTACGAACTCCGTACAGACAGCTCCCGTAGTCAGGATGGAACCCGGGTCTCCGGCGCTGTGAGGCAGCAAAGCCACCATGCGGCAACCAAGAACATCGTGTTAATCTCCTCTTTAAAGAAAAGCTTCTTCCAGCAACACGCCAAGGGGGAAATCACAATGACTTCCTGGACGTTCCCACACGATTTCTCTTCAGCTGATCAATCACAACAGGGCTTCGGTTTTAATTACCAAATCTGAATAGTAACTGAAGATCCAATCAGGTGAGCAGGCAGCATTGGCGTGTTAATGAATATAGATGATAATATCCGCCCACAGTGTGCGTAGGGCCATAGCAAAGTGGAAATAATTTGACAGCAAAATCTCCCACCAGAGAGATGGAGATAGATGAGACTATTTACAATGAGGATTTCTGCGCCCTTTATCAATTGAAAATGAGGGCACTGTAGAATATAATGGAGCTTTAGATCATCCTGAATAAATGGTACAGAAGACTTGTCACTTGAAAATGTTAAACTTAAAACTCTATCTCTCCACGTTTGCTAGTTAAGTATTGCTACCACGCCGCTCATCTTATTGCAGCCCTGACATTTCACAGTGCCGGCAGTGATGCGTCTTGTTTATAGGTCTCCTATCAGTAAGAGGAAATATGAACAGTAAATATTCTCATTATAATCTTTTCCCTCCCCTCTATCAACTTTCTCCTTTGGATGTCAAAAGGAAGTATCCTGCCCAGAAGCAAGGAAACTGCAGACGGAGTAACTCAGCGGGACAGGCAGCATCTCTGGAGAGAAGGGACGGGTGAGGTTTCGGGTCGAGGCCCTTCTTCAGACTGATGCATCACCCATTCCTTTTCTGCAGAAATGCTGTCTGACCCACTGAGTTACTCCAGCTTTTTGTATCAATCTCAAGGAACCTGGTGATGTTGGTTTACAAATAAACGACGTTGAAGAGGCTTTTAGATAGGCACGTGGGAGTGCAGGGCGTAGAATGATATGGATCACGTGCAGACAGATGAGATCAATTTAATTTGACATCGTGTTCAGCACAGATATTGCGGGCCGAAGGGCCTCTTCCTGTGTTGTACTGTTCTGTGTTTAGTTTAGAAGTATAACCGAGATGCTGCCTGAGTCCGCACTGACCAGCGATCCCCGCACATTAACACTATCCTACACACACTAGGGACAATTTACATTTAAACCAAGCCAATTAACCTACAAACCTGCGCGTCTTTGGAGTGTGGGAAGAAACCGAAGATCTCGGAGAAAACCCATGCAGGTCACGGGGTGAACGTACAAACTCCGTACAGACAGCACCCGTAGTCAGGATCGAACCCGGGTATTTGATCGTGTGAGGCAGCAACTCTACCGCTGTGCCACCGCGCCAACAACACTATGTTCGACTGCACAGAGTGCTGGAGTAACTCAGCGGGTCAGGCAGCATCTCTGGAGAACATGGATAGGTGACGTTTCACAGAGTGCTGGAGTAACTCAGCGGGTCAGGCAGCATCTCTGGAGAACATGGACAGGTGACGTTTCACAGTGTGCTGGAGTAACTCAGCGGGTCAGGCAGCATCTCTGGAGAACATGGATAGGTGACGTTTCGGGTCGGGGCCCTTCTTCAGACTGGTTGTTGGGTGATGTGGAAGGGAAGATGGGAGAAGGGAGAAGTAGGACAAAGTGTGACTGCTGCTGCATAGACACAGGTGAGAGGGTTTAGTATTGTGTACATTTTATTCTGCATTCAACCCAGCATTGCTTATGAAAATCAAACTTTATTGCAGTGTTTTAGGGGGAAACAAATTAAATTGAAGTGAAATTGCAAAGCCAGTAAACTAAATAATGCTGTAATATTTCTTGTTAAAATTGATTACACAGTTATGTTCTTGTAACGTTAATTGGCAATAATGCTTCACTGTTACATTGTCAATGTTCGCCTTGCACAGGTAGTTAGTGACAGTACATTGAGTTTGGGATTTATTATTAAAGTTGTTACTAAGTTAATGTGATAGGATTAGGCCTTTCGGCCCGTCAAGTCTACTCCGCCATTCAATCATGGCTGATCTATCTCTCCTAACCCCATTTTCCTATAGCCTCTAGTCCTAGACTCTCCCACTAGTCTAGACACGAGGGAATTTAATGCAATATCTCTAAGTTTGCGGATGACATGAAGCTGGGTGGCAGTGTTAGCTGTGAGGAGGATGCTAGGAGGCTGCAGAGTGACTTGGATAGATTAGGAGAGTGGGCAAATGCATGGCAGATGCAATATAATGTGGATAAATGTGAGGTTATCTACTTTGGCGGCAAGAACAGGAGAGCAGAGTATTACCTGAATGGTGGCCAATTAGGAAAAGGGGAGATGCAAAGTGACCTGGGTGTCATGGTGCACCAGTCATTGAAAGCAAGCGTGCAGGTGCAGCAGGCAGTGAAGAAAGCGAATGGTATGTTGGCATTCATAGCAAGAGGATTTGAGCATAGGAGCAGGGAGGTTCTGCTGCAGTTGTACAGGGCTTTGGTGAGACCGCACCTGGAGTATTGTGTACAGTTTTGGTCTCCTAATCTGAGGAAAGACATTCTAGCCTTAGAGGGAGTACAGAGAAGGTTCACCAGATTGATCCCTGGGATGGCAGGACTTTCATATAACATAACATAATAACATAACAAAACTTTATTGTCATTCGGCACAACACCGAACGAAATTTCAGCAGTCACAGAAAAGAACACAGGACACACGACCCCAACACAAACATCCATCACAGTGACTCCAAACACCCCCTCACTGTGATGGAGGCAACAAAACTTCCCCTCTCCTCCCCCCGCACCCACGGACAGACAGCTCGACCCCTACCGAGGCAACCGACACGCACAGCCCCCGCAAGGGGATGGAAGGCCCCGCGGCCGAGCCGCCCCGGGCACCGAAACGTCCCGCGGCCGCGCCGGCGATGTTAAGTCCCGCAGCCGAGTCGCGCCGGGCACTGAAACGTCCCGCAGCCGAGCCGCACCGGGCACCGAAACGTCCCGCAGCCGAGCCGCACCGGGCACCGAAACGTCCCGCAGCCGAGCCGCACCGGGCACTGAAATGTCCCGCGGCCGAGCCGCACCGGGCACTGAAACGTCCCGCAGCCGAGCCGCGCCGGCGATGTTAAGTCCAGCGGCCGAGCCGCGCCGGGCGATGGAAGGCCCCGCGGGCGAGCTGCGCCCCGGGGAAGAGACCTAATAAAAGAAAGGTTTCCCTCGCCCCACCCCACCCCCCCCCACACCCCCCCACCCACACCCCCCCACACCCCCACACATACACAGCCAAAAACAGAAACAAAAACCATCCCAACACCGACACAAAAAAAAAAAAAAAAAAGACAAACAGACTGCCAGAGAGCCGCAGCCGTTAGGCGCAGCCAACTCCTCCTATGAAGAAAGACTGGATAGACTAGGCTTATACTCGCTGGAATTTAGAAGACTGAGGGGAGATCTTATTGAAACATATAAAATTCTTAAGGGGTTGGAGAGGCTAGATGTGGGAAGATTGTTCCCGATGTTGGGGGAGTCCAGAACCAGGGGTCACAGCTTAAGGATAAGGGGGAAGTCTTTTAGGACCGAGATGAGAAAACATTTCTTCACACAGAGAGTGGTGAGTCTGTGGAATTCTCTGCCACAGAAGGTAGTTGAGGCCAGTTCATTGGCTATATTTAAGAGGGAGTTAGATGTGGCCCTTGTGGCTAAAGGGATCAATGGGTATGGAGAGAACGCAGGTACAGGTTACTGAGCTGGATGATCAGCCATGATCATATTGAATGGCCGAAGGGCCGAATGGCCTACTCCTGCAACTATTTTCTATGTTTCTATGTTTACTAGCGGAAACATCCTCTCCACATCCACTCTATCCAAGCCTAAAGCAAACATTTATTGGCCATCCCTGACTGCCTTTGAGAAAGTGATGGTGAACCACTTTGTTAATCTTTGTTGATGTTATCATCGAGTAAAAGCATTGTACAGAGTACATGTGGAGAGTCTAGGACCAGAGAGAACAGCCTCAGAGTAAAAGGACGTACCTTTAGAAAGGAGACGAGGAGCAATTTCTTCAGTCAGAGGGTGGTGAATCTGTGGAATTCATTACCACAGAAGGCTGTGGAGGCCGTCAATGGATATTTTTAAGGCAGAGATAGATAGATTCTTGATTAGTACGGATGTACTAATGTTTTCAAGAGAGAGTTAGATATCGCTCTTAGGCCTAACGGAATCAAGGGATATGGGGAGAAAGCAGGAACGGGGTACTGATTTAGGATGATAAGCCATGATCATATTGAATGGCGTTGCTGGCTCAAAGGGCCGAACGGCCTACTCCGGCACTGATTTACTATGTTTCTATGTTTCTCCGTCAGAGGTTATGGGGAGCAGGCAGGTGAATGGGGTTAGGAGGGAGAGATAGATCAGCCATGATTGAATGGCGGAGTAGACCGAGAAACATAAAAACTTAGAAGATAGGTGCAGGAGGAGGTCATTAGGCCCTTCGAGCCAGCACTGTCATTCATTGTGATCATGGCTGATCATCCACAATCAGTAACCCGTGCCTGCCTTCTCCTCATATCCCTTGATTCCACTAGCCCCAAGGGCTTTATCTAACTCTCTTTTAAATTCATCCAGTGAATTGGCCTCCACTGCCTTCTGTGGCAGAGAATTCCACAAATTCACAACTCTCTGGGTGAAAAAGTTTCTTCTCACCTCAGTCCTAAATGGCCTACCCCTTATTCTTAAACTGTGACCCCTGGTTCTGAACTCCCACAACATGAGGAACATTTTTCCTGCATTTAGCCTGTCCAATCCCTTAAGAATTGTATATGTTTCTATAAGACCCCCTCTCATCCTTCTAGGTAAGGGCAGATACCTCAGTTTTAAATGGCCTCCCCTTTATTCTTAGACTGCGGCCCCTGGTTCTGGACTCGCCCAACATTGGGAACATTTTTTCCTGCATCGAGCTTGTCCAGTCCTTTTACAATTGCATACGTCTCTATAAGACGCATGGGCCGAATGGCCTAATTCTGACCTTATGAGATGGTGGATAAAGCAGAGGCAAAACATGAAGCCTCTGAACATTGGTGAAAGTAATGAGCTTTCTGGGGCAGCTTTGAACTTTGCAGCCATGTGACCGTTCACTCTCGCTCTGTCCATCATTGTGGACGAGCTGCGTTACTATGCGTGAGATTGACACTGAGCAGGGCAGCAATGGCAATAAATAGCGTGGCTGGTGTTAGTTTCCATCGCTGCTGTCTGAGTTAAGTGCAGCCAAGCTGCAAAGTGGAGCTTCTGGGTTTCACGGCACTGTGGGATTGTGTATTGTGGCAATCAGTCTTTGATTAGCGTGCGCTGCCTGGTTTTTTTTTTAAACCAAAAATAATTTCAATCAACTGTTTACAAAAATGATACGTACAGTAAAACAATACAAACTAACCCACCACCATAATACAAAATAAAGCAAATATTCTTAAATACTGAATATTAAAATACTATTTTCCCCATTCTTATTGAGGATGCTTTCTGCCCCCCGCGGTGGTATACTGCCTGTTTATGTGTTGATATTAATGCTTCCCCTGGTTCACCCCATATAATTATACCCACCTCTGTTTGTACAGATAACTTTAAAGCAGTCTAGGTCCAATGCCAAGGTCAGACCCCTCATGTGTTTTATGAGCTTGGCTGCTCTGAGAAGGAAAGGCCAGTTCCAATATGATTGATTTAAAGGGAGTTAGGATAGCCCGTTTAATGGGCCGTTGTACCGTTTAATTTAAGTTTGCGGCAATATAAACATAGACATATCCAATCTGTGGAGTGGTGGGAGCAATTTGAACAGCAACTTCCAAATTGGATTTGAAAAGGTCTTGAAAGGGAGAGAGATTTGTGAGGCTCTGGGAAAAGCAACGAAGAATGAGACTAATTGGAGAATTCCCCCAGGTAAGTTTTGTTTTTTGGTTTAGTTTAGTTGAGCGATTCAGCGCGGAAACAGGCCCTTCGGCCCACCGAGTCCGCACCGACCAGCGATCCCCGTGCACTCACACAATTCTACACTGGGGACAATTTAAAAAAAATATTTACACCAAGCCAATTAACCTACATACCTGTACGTATTTAGAGTGTGGGAGGAAGCCAAAGATCTCGGAGAAAACCCACGCAGGTCATGGGGGGAACGTACAAACTTCGTACAGCTAGCATCCGTAGGGATATTGGCTGTCCCTAACTGTCATTGCGAAAATGATGTTGAGCCACTTTGTTAAGTTGATGCCACCATAGAGTCATAGCGATGTACAGAGTGGATGTGGAGAGGATGTTTCCACTAGTGGGAGAGTCTCAGACCAGAGGGCACAGCCTCAGAATTAAAGGATGTTCCTTTAGGAAGAAGTTGAGGAGGAATTTCTTCAGTCAGAGGGTGGTGAATCTGTCGAATTCATTGCCACAGATGAGGAGGCCAAGTCAGTGGATGTTTTTAAGGCGAGATAGATAGATTCTTGATTAGTATGGGTGTCAGGGGTTATGGGGAGAAGGCAGGTGAATGGGGTTGAGAGGGAGAGATAGATCAGCCATGATTGAATGGCGAGGTAGACTTGATGGGCCAAATGGTCTAATTCTGCTCCTATCACTTACGGACATGAAAAGGTTGACTCTGATATGATGGTCACCTCCAATTTAAACTTTATCTTTATGCTTAAATCCACTTATGGTTGTGTTTGTAGTATTAAAAATAATCATTAATTCACATCTGTCATTGGAAATGTATCCTCTGCCATCTGCTGAAGCCAACCTGTGTTACTGCAAGATAATTATCAAAGAACCCCAGGCAATGCAGCCATTATTTGTTTTGCTCTTTGTGCAAAACAGATTCCCAATTTGCTATGGAAAAAGGAGCAAGATTCTGCCAAGGAAGATCCTGCATGGAAACAGGCCATTCGGCCCACCGAGTCCATGCCGACCATCCATCACCCGTTCACACTAGTTCTACGTTATCCCACTTTCTCACCCATTCCCTACACACTAGGGGGCAATTTATAGAGGCCAAATAATCTAAAAGCCCGCATGTCTTTGGGATGTGCAAGGAATCCGGAGCACCCGGAGGAAACCCACGCAGATACAGGGAGGACGTGCAAACTCCACACAGACAGCACCCGAGGTCAGAATGGAACATGGGTCACTGGCGTTGTGAGGCAGCAGCTCTACCAGCTGTTGCTCATAGAGACATGCAGCGTGGAAACAGGCCCTTTGGCCCAACGTGCCCGTGCTGACCAATATGCCCCATCTACATTAATCCCACCTGACTGCGTTTGGCCCATATCCCTCCAAACCCAGCTGTTGTCAGCTGTAAGTATTCTGCGAATTGCTATACAGGTTTAGCATTATAAGGTCATAAGGGATAGGAGTGGAGTTAGACCATTCGGCCCATCAAGCCTACTCTGCCATTCAAGCATGGCTGATCTATCTCTCCCGCTCTTACCCCATTCTCCTGCCTTCTCCCCATAACGCGGCACGGTAGCGCAGCGGTAGAGTTGCTGCTTTACAGCGAATGCAGCGCCGGAGACTCAGGTTCGATCCTGACTACGGGTGCTGCACTGTAAGGAGTTTGTACGTTCTCCCCGTGACCTGTGTGGGTTTTCTCCGAGATCTTCGGTTTCCTCCCACACTCCAAAGACGTACAGGTATGTAGGTTAATTGGCTGGGTAAAATGTAAAAATTGTCCCTAGTGGGTGTAGGATAGTGTTAATGTACGGGGATCGCTGGGCGGCGCGGACTTGGAGGACCGAAAAGGCCTGTTTCCGGCTGTATATATATGATATGATATATGATATAACCTCTGACACCCGTACTAATCAAGAATCTATCTATCTCTGCCTTAAAAATAATCCACTGACTTGGCCTCCACGGCCTTCTGTGGCAAAGAATTCCACAGATTCACCACCCTCCGACTAAAGAAATCCCTCCTCATCTCCTTCCTAAAAGAACGACCTTTAATCCTGAATTGGGTTCGGGATTCTGAGCACAGCATTAGGCAGTGTGAAGGGAAGCTGCCTTCATGATGTTACTTGCCAGAGAGTCACAGTTAGATACAGTCACGGGCTAACCATCTACTAATTTTGTCAGCACGGTTCACCGGTTAACAAACGCGATGTTGGGGAACAGATGCTTTGTAAATTGGTCTGTACGAAGCACTTAGCGTGAAGAGCCACTGAGACACCACGGCCTGATCATTCGAAACACACGGACCATTTTATTAGCTTGATAGCGAGTGTCAGCACAGTTATCAGTCAAGCTGTTTTTTTATATTATTCGTCCTATTAAGCACTGCAATGGGTGAGTGCTGAAAAAAACAGTTTAACGATGTGTATTGCATATAATTGAGTGGCTTAAATGATAATTGTAGACTCCTTCTCGTTTAATTGCATGTCTCCACATACCAATGCACCAGTGGGTAACCCTGCTGATGTCAGCCATGGCATTCTAGTGAGATAGGACAGAAAAAAACCCATCCTAGAACATTGGGCCAGGTCGCAGCTGATCACAGTGAAAACCTTCTGCCCAATCCGCAAAATGCCCCTGTCAGCTTACAGGCCTACGACTTGCTACAATACTGAGCACTATATTCTGCACTCTGTATCCTCCCTTTTGCTCTACCTATTGTACTTGAGTTTGACTTGATTGTATTTATGCATCGTATTATCTGATCATAAGGTCATAAGTGATGTTGTTGTTCGTCCTTCGGGTTCGAAGATGACCATGACTTCACTTTCAGTTGGAGGATTGGTGACTGTGGGTCCTGAAGTGACTGGTGAGGCCAATCCGGGCCCGGAAGGCACGCCCACTCGGAGGACACAAGTGGATGGGTGCTGCAGTGGAAGTGGAGGTAGCCCGGGCCTTGCGCGCGGTGCGTTTCCTCTGGGCCTCTGCAGTGCGTCTGTTCTCTGCTGCACGGGCTCCTGTGGTCAGCTTGCTACGCCAGGTTGGATGGTCCAGAGCAAGAGATTCCCAAGTGCTGAGGTTGATGTCCAAGTCTTTGAGGAACACTTTGAGGCAGTCCTTAAACCGTTTCACTTTGAGGCAGTCCTTAAACCGTGCCCCCCCCCCCCCCCCCCCCATAAATGATAGGAGTAGAATGAAGTCATTCGGCCCATCAAGTCTACTCTACCATTCAATCACGGCTGATCTATCTCTCCCTCCTAACCCCATTCTCATGCCTTCTCCCCATATCCCCTGACACCCGTACTAATCAAGAATTTATCTATCTCTGCCTTAAAAATATCGACTGACTTGGCCTTAACAGCCTTCTGTGGCATAGAATTTCACTGATTCACCACCCTCTGACTAAATAAAAATTTCCTCATCTCTTTTCTAAAAGAACGTCCTTTAATTCTAAGGCTGTGACCCCCAGTCCTAGACTCTCCCACTAGTGGAAACATCCTCTGCACATCCACTCTATTCAAGCCTTTCACTATTCTGTACGTTTCAATCAGGTCTCCCCTCATTTTTCTAAACTCCAGCGAGTGCAGGCCCAGTGCAGACAAACGCTCATCATGTGCTAACCCACTCATTCCTGGGATCATTCTTGTAAACCTCCTCTGGTTTAGTTTAGCTTAGTGTAGGCTTGCAACGCGGAAACAGGCCCTTCGGCCCACCGAGTTCTCGCCGACCAGCGATCACCCGTCCACACTAGTTTAGTTTAGAGATACTGCGCGGAAACAGGCCCTTCGGGAGTCCGTGCAGACCAGCGATCCCTGCACATTAAAACTATCCTGTACACACAAGGGACAATTTATAATTGTACCAAGTCAATTAACTTAGAGACATGCACGTCTTTGGGGTGCGGGAGGAATCCGGAGATCGCTGAGGAAATCTTCGCAGGTCACGGGGAGAACATACAAACTCCGTACAGACAGCACCCGTAGTCGGGATTGAACCCGGGTCTCCGGCGCTGTGAGGCAGCAACTCTGTCACTACGCCACCGTGCCACCCTCATAGATATATTTCATAGTAAATTGTAGGATTGTGGGAGATTAAGGAGATCAACAGATTCATGCAGGGAACTGGACACAAAAAAGTAGGGAATGATAGTATTTCTGCAAACATTGAAACTGAGTGAAGAATAGATGCCAATTTTGAGGGGAGATTCACAAGGCATTAAATAAATTGACTGGATTAGGAAATTGGTGAAAATAGAAGTTTGTTTCCCATTCTTTTTACTTCTGTTTCGGGAGATGAGTTCTTGGATGACAGTGTTATTGGATATCTGTGACAGCCTGGCTCAGTTTGCGAGCTTATTACATGATGCCATCACATCTATTATACCTGGGGATGGGGGTGGAGGCAAGTGAAAATGTCACGGCAATATTACAAACCTCAGTGGTGGCGTTTACCTCTGTCCCTACGGGGAAATCAAAGTGCAGAGTTATGACTCAAGGAAAGATTGGCACCAAGGCCCCTGGCCCTTCATTAAAATTATAGCGAAGAGTTTGCGTTTATTCAGTAATGTGAGACCGTCAGACTCGGTAATGTTTTAAAGGCATACCGAGAGTCATAGAGTTGTACAGCGTGGAAACATAGAAACATAGAAACATAGAAAATAGGTGCAGGAGTAGGCCATTCGGCCCTTCGAGCCAGCAGCGCCATTCAATATGATCATGGCTGACCATCCTCAATCAGTTCCCCGTTCCTGCTTTCTCCCCGGATCCCTTGATTCCGTTAGCCCTAAGAACTATACCAAACTCTCTCTTGAAAACATCCAGTGAATTGGCCTCCACTGCCTTCTGTGGCAGAGAATTCCACAACTCTCTCGATGGAAACAGGCTCTTCGGCCCAACTTGCCCACGCCGACCAGTTAGCAGTTAGTTCTTGATTAGTACTGATGTCAGGGGTTGTGGGGAGAAGGCAGGAGAATGGGATTAGGAGGGAGAGAGAGATCAGCCATGATTGAATGGCAGAATAGACTTGATGGGCCGAATGGCCTAATTCTACCCCTGTCACGTGACCTTATGACCAAGATTCTCCATCTACAATTGTCCCACCTGCCCCACCTGAATGATATATTATTATTAGTAGTAATCATGCATTGTCTTTCTGCGGACTGGATAGCACGCAACAAAAGCTTTTCACTGTTGGGTGCAAACCCTTGCTTTTCCTCTCTCTCCATCCCTCCCCCTTCCCAGTTCTCCAACCAGTCCTACTGTCTCCAACTTCATTTTTATCTCTGTTTGCTGTCTTTGTTCTTACCTTCTCCCAGCTAACAATGTTCTACTCTACATTTACCTCGATCCCCATTCCCTTTCTCCTATTTTCACACCTTACTCATCCTTAACTATGTATCTCCCTCTCCCCTGACTCTTCAGTCTGAAGAAGGGTCTCGACCTGAAACGTCACTCATTCCTTCCCTCCAGAGATGCTGCCTGAGTTACTCCAGCAATTTGTGTCCATCTCCTGTTTCAACCAGCTCCTGCAGTTCCTTCCTACACATTTCTCCAGAGTTGCTACCTGACTCGCCGAGTTACTCCAGCACTTTGCTTCCTTAGTCTGGAGGAGCTCAGCATGCCGGGCAGCACCTGTGGACGGAGGTACATTTGCTGGAATTTAGAAGATTGAGGGGGGATCTTATAGAAACTTACAAAATTCTTAAGGGGTTGGACAGGCTAGATGCAGGAAGATTGTTCCCGATGTTGGGGAAGTCCAGAACAAGGGGTCACAGTTTAAGGATAAGGGGGAAGTCTTTTAGGACCGAGATGAGAACGTTTTTTTTCACACAGAGAGTGGTGAGTCTGTGGAATTCTCTGCCACAGAAGGTAGTTGAGGCCAGTTCATTGGTTATATTTAAGAGGGAGTTAGATGTGGCCCTTGTGGCTAAAGGGATCAGAGGGTATGGAGAGAAGGCAGGTATGGGATACTGAGTTGGATGATCAGCCATGATCATATTGAATGGCGGTGCAAGCTCGAAGGGCCGAATGGCCTACTCCTGCACCTATTTTCTATGTTTCTATGTTTCTAAAGCTGCCCCAGGTAACATGTACAGCTCCGGCAACTTGCTGTTATACAGCTGCCTGCAGCTTATAAAACAATTGTAGGTGTTTGATGTCAGTGATCATGGGAACGGAACCACAGAGCTATTGGAGCTGACGACCCGTAGTTTTATTGGTATTAGGGAGACTTAAAAAAAAAACGTGGAGATATTTAAGAAGGGAATTCCACACTTTGCTCCTTAGCAGTGATGGAGTGGCTGCCGACACTGGAGTAACTACGGCACGAAATAATGAAATGACATTTTAGTGTGTGGTGCAAGTACATAGACGAGGTAACAGTGGAAACACTAATACATGATTGGGAACAGCTGGAACAAGTCTGCAGCTCGCACACCGGCTGTGGAGCGAGAAGCAGACAGCCAGCGTCTCACACCATTGACCTTTCGTCAAAGCAGCAAAGTGTTCGAGATTTAGCAGGCACGTGTGGCGGCAGAGATTATTAACTCTTTGGCTTCAAGGTTTGGTTCATGATGTGCCTGTCCTGGGTTTAGACTTTGGAGATAGGGCGTTGGAGGCAAGGCCCTTCGGCCCGTCGAGTTCATGCCCGACCAGCGATCACCCCTTGCACTCGCACTATCCTACACAAACACTAGGGGCAATTTATAATTTATAATAACGTCTTAGGATTGCTGGAGGAAAACGGAGCATCCGGAAAAAATCCACGCCGTCAAAGGGAGAACGTACAAACTCCGTACAGTACAGCATCTAGTAGTCAGGATCGAATACAGGTCACTGGTACTGTACGGCAGCAACTCCACCACTGTGCCCATAACACGGGGTTCTGCAGGTGTTGAACTGGTTCCAAGGTGATGTCTGGCGTGTGTTTCGTGTCACGCGAGGTCGCACTTGGCAAAGGCATGAATGAGTGTGTGTGTGTGTGTGTGTGTGTGTGTGTGTGTGTGTGCGTGTGTGCGTGTGTGTGTGTGTGTGTGTGTGTGTGTGTGTGTGTGTGTGCAATAAATGTTTCACTTCTTTTCACGCCGAAGTTACATTGTGAAGTGTACTCAGTCCCAAAATCCCAAATCTGATGACAACGTGGCTCGTTTAGACACAAAGAGCTGGGGCTGGTCAGCGGGCCAGGCAGCATTTCTGGAGAACATGGACAGGTGATATCGGGTGATGAAAGTATCTGCTGGTGGCCTTGGAGGAAGACCTCGAGCAGATCCGAGCTGAGAAAGTCCAACTTAGTTTGGTTTAGTTTAGTTGAGGGTTCAAGCGAGGGGGTAAAAATTGAATAGCAACCTCAGGGGAAACCTTTTCACACAAAGGGTGGTAGATATAATGAGATGATCTATCAGAAGAGGTAGTTGGGGCAGTTACTATCACAATGTTCAAAAATCATTTGGACAGGTACATGGATAGGACAGGTTTAGAGGGATATGGTCCAAATGCAGGCAGGTGGGACATGTTGGCCGGTGTGGGCAAGTTGGGCCGAAGGGCCTGTTTCTACGCTGTATCACTCTATGACATTACAGCATGGAAACAAGCCCCACCGAGTAAAACCAGCGATCACCCATTCACACTAGTTTTATGTTATCCCACTTTCTCATCCACACTCACTGTACAACTCTCCCCCTTCTTAACTCTATAACACCTCCCCTTTCTGTCGTGGGGTAGACTGACTCCCTCCCCCCCCCCCACCAAATCTCTTTGCACATCCCCCAATCCTTTCCACTCATCACTTTAACTTCATGTTTCAGGTATCTTGTGTTTTATGACTGTTGACAGATCAATTTCCCTCCTGGGACAAATAAAGTTCTATCGTATCGCACTAGGAGAATCGTCACAGAGGGCCAATTAACGTACAAACCATCCCATGTCTTTGGGATGTGGGAAGAAACGAGAGCACCCGGAGGAAACCCACGCGGTCACAGGGAGAACCATAAGACAGAAGAGCAGAATTAGGCCATTCAGCCCATCGAATCTGCTCCGCCATTTGATTATGGTTGGTCTATTTTTCCCTCTCAACCCCATTCTCCTGCCTTCTCCCCGGCACCTTTGACCGTAACCTCCGCACGGACAGCACCCAAGACCAGAAATCTGGGCTGAATGGCAGAAATGGTGCCAGTGGTTGGAACATTGTTACTGTCATCCTGAGAGAAGACAAGTCGACCTGTGTTCCACACAGCCACCACCGTACATCTAGTCCATCCGCACACCTCCAGATTCAGGGACAGTTTCTTCCCAGCTGTTATAAGCCAACTAAACCGCCCTCTCACCAGCTAGAGAGCGGTCCTGACCTCCCATCTACCTCATTGGAGACCCTCGGACTATCTTTAATCGGACTTTACTGGACTTTATCCTGCACTAAACGTTATTCTCTTTATCCTGTATCTGTACATTGTGGACGGCTCGATTGTAATCATGTCTAGTCTTTCCACTGACTGGATAGCACTCAAATTAATTTAATTTAAAGTAGTTGAAAACATTAGCGATGCAGTGGTGCTGGTTTCTGACGGGCACAGTGACAGACGCACCACACATCTCTGTCCTCCATACAGCCGGCAAGGTCCCCTTTTGTCTCTACATAAGCCACCGTTTAAGAATAAGGGGTAGGCCATTTAGAACGGAGATGAGGAAAAACTAAAGGATAGCGGAGTCAGGGGGTATGGGGAGAAGGCAGGAACGGGGTACTGATTGAGAATGATCAGCCATGATCACATTGAATGGTGGTGCTGGCTCGAAGGGCCGAATGGCCTACTCCTGCACCTATTGTCTATTGTCTATTGTCTATCAACGTCTACGGCATGGTCTTGTTTGGTCGTCCCGGGTTCCGTCCTCCATGGGTGGGTTCCCACAGCACAACCTTGTTTGCTGGTGTTTCTGGGTGGCGGTGGCAATGACCAGCGAGCCTCATCCTTCTCGATCAAAAAGCTTTTCACTGTAGCAGGGTAACTTGTCGACCAAGATGTCCCACCTTGTCCCAACTTCCCATAATGGGCCCACATCCCCCTAAACCTTTCCTATTCCTGCACTTGTCCAAATATCTTTTACGATTTTTTTACGTTGGGATAGTCCCTGTCTCAGCTACCTCCTCTCGCAGCTCGTTCCATACACCCCCCCACCCTTTGTGTTTAGTTGTGTCACAAGGAGAACGTACAGACTCTGTACAGACAGCACCCGTAGTCAGGATCGAATCTGGATCTCTGGCGCTGTGAGGCAGCGACTCCATTGCTACACTACCGTGCCGTCATTTTTGTAAACCAGCATCTGCAGTTCCATGTGCCACATTCGTGATGTTTTCTTTATTTCCACAGAAATAATTTGTGTCAATTCCCTGATCATAAAAATAGAATCATAGAATGTTTACATAAGGAAGGAGGCCATTTGGCCCCAATCAGGGCACAGAGCGTCAGTGTGAAGGGAAGGAATGGGTGACCCTCGGGTCGTGAGTCACCTGGAGTACTGTGTGCAGTTTTGGTCTCCAAATTTGAGGAAGGATATTCTTGCTATTGAGGGCGTTCAGCGTAGGTTTACTAGGTTAATTCCCGGAAGGGCGGGACTGTCGTATGTTGAAAGACTGGAGCGGCTAGGCTTGTATACACTGGAATTTAGAAGGATGAGAGGGGATCTTATCGAAACATATAAGATTATTAAGGGGTTGGACACGCTAGAGGCAGGAAACATGTTCCCAATGTTGGGAGAGTCCAGAACCAGGGGCCACAGTTTAAGAATAAGGGGTAGGCCATTTAGAACGGAGATGAGGAAAAACTTTTTCAGTCAGAGAGTTGTAAATCTGTGGAATTCACTGCCTCAGAAGGCAGTGGAGGCCAATTCTCTGAATGCATTCAAGAGAGAGCTAGATAGAGCTCTTAAGGATAGCAGAGTCAGGGGGTATGGGGAGAAGGCAGGAACGGGGCACTGATTGAGAATGATCAGCCATGATCACATTGAATGGTGGTGCTGACTCGAAGGGCTGAATGGCCTACTCCTGCACCTATTGTCTATTGTCTATCAAAGTCTACGGCATGGTCTTGTTTGGTCGTCCCGGGTTCCGTCTTCCATGGGTGGGTTCCCACAACACAACCTTGTTTGCTGGTATTTCTGGGTGGTGGTGGCAATGACCAGCGAGCCTCATCCTTCTCGATCAAAAAGCTTTCCACTGTAGCAGGGCACACGTGACAATAAACTAAACTAAACTAAACCAAACCAAACCAAACCAAACCAAACCAAACCAAACCAAACCAAACCAAACCAAACCAAACTAAACTAAACTAAACCAAACGAGATTGGCTTCTCGACAAAGCTGGATGGCAAAACCTTGCAAGCACCTTTAAAAGATTTAATATTCACCGAGTTCAGAGCAACAAAGTGAGCTGGAAATCAATCTGGATCGAGTCAGCAAGCCCGAGCTCTCACTGCAACACCCACACATTGGCTGCAGTTGCTACTGCAGTGAAAGATGAAGCAAACAAGGGATACAGAGGAAAACAGGAACGGGGCACTGATTCTGGATGATCAGCCATGATCATATTGAATGGCGGTGCTGGCTCGAAGGGCCGAACGGCCTACCGCTGCACCTATTTTCTATCTTTCACTTTAGCAAACCCAGCTTACCTAGGGTGGCACAGTGGCGCAGCGGTAGAGTTGCTGCCTCACAGCGCCAGAGTCCCGGGCTCGATCCTGACTACGGTTTGTACGTTCTCCCCGTGACCGCGTGGCTTTTCTCCGGGCGCTCCGGTTTCCACCCACACTCTAAAGACGTACAGGTTTGTAGGTTAATTGGCTTCGGTAAAAATTGTAACTTGTCCCCAGTGTGTGTAGGATAGTGTTAGTGTACGGGGTGATCGCTGGTCAGCGCGGACTGGGTGGGCCGAAGGGCCTGTTTCCACACTGTATATCTAAACTAAACTAAACTAAACAATAATTTGACGTTAGTTAGTTTTATCTTTATTTTGATTTATTGTCACGTGTGTGGAGGTAGGGTGAAAAGCGTTTTGTTGTGCCATTGGAACCTGCGCCGACTTTGCACAGCGGTCTTGCAGCAAAGTTCATTCAAGTGCATTTCAGTTCAGTTTAGTTTAGTTTAGTTTGGAGATACAGCGCGGAAACAGTCCCTTCGGCCCACTCTGCACCGACCAGCGATCCCCGCACATTAACACCATCCTACACACACTAAGGACAATTTTTACATTTATACCAAATCAATTAACCTACAAACCTGTCCGTCTTTGGAGTGTGGGAGGAAACCGAAGATCTCGGAGAAAACCCACGCAGGTCACGGAGAGAACGTACAAACTCCGTACAGACGGCACCCGTAGTCAGGATCGAACCCGTGTATCCGGGGATGTAAGCGCTGTAAGGCAGCGACTCTACCGCTGCGCCACCGTGCCGCCATGTGTTATAGTCTAGTTTAGTTTATTGTCACGTGTACCGAGGTACAGTGAAAAGCTTTTGTTGTCTTTCTGCTGACTGGTTAGCGCTTACAAAAGCTTTTCACTGTACCACATATGACAATAAACCAAACTGTAACTGAAATGTATCTGAATGAGCCTGGGTGGAAACACAACTTTGTCTTTAATTTTAAGTCACCCTTGCATCCCCTCTCTCTCCATCCCTCCCGCTATGATCTTGACGTGTCTCATTGTCTGTAACTCATTTTCACCTCGCCCGCAGCCAACAATGGCCTGCTTCCTTGCTGGCTTTACCTTGCACTAAACGTTATTCCCTTATCAAGTATCTGTACACTGTGAATGGCTCGATTGTAATCATGTATTGTCTTTCAGCTGACTGGATAGCACGCAACAAAAGCTTTTCACTGTACCTCGGTACACGTGATAATAAACTAAACTGAAACTGTAACTTCCTTAATCATCCTACATTTTGCATATCTTTCATTCATTTGTTCTATATCTCTCTATATCACCGTCTATGTCATCATCATCATCATATATATACAGCCGGAAACAGGCCTTTTCGGCCCACCAAGTCCGTGCCGCCCAGTCTCTCGTTTCGCTTTCCCCTGACTCTCAGTCTGAAGAAGGGTCTCGACCAGAATCGCCTCCAAATTGGTTCTGAACGAAATGGAATTGAGGATATTATTTTTGACTTAGCACTATTATTGTCTGTGTTTTTGTTCAGGTTACATGCTAGGTCAATAAACTACCATTGAACCATTAACACAGTATCCATAATTATCTTCCATTGATCGTTAAAACCTTTATCTAAAAACTCTAAAATAAGCAATTAATTTAATTTTAGCCAAAACTTCTTTCATTGATCAAATGTAATCAATTAATCACAAAAAAAATGCAGGTGCTGGTTTTTTAAAAAGATACAAAGTGCTGGATTAACTCAGTGGGTCAAGGTAGCCTTCCCGAAACATCACCTAACCATGTTCTCCAGAGAGCAGGAAGTTGTGTTGGAAAATAACTGCAGATGCTGGTACAAATCGAAGGTATCACAAAATGCTGGAGTAACTCAGCGGGTCAGGCAGCATCTCTGGAGAGAAGGAATGTTCTCCAGAGATGCTGCCTGACCCGCTGAGTTACTCCAGCACTCTGTGAAATACACCTATCCATGTTCTCCAGAGATGCTGCCTGACCCGCTGAGTTGCTCCAGCACTCTGTGCCTATCTTTGTTTAGCTTGCTAGCTCGCCATCTGTGCTGGGCTTGTTTTTGTGTACAGTTCAGCGATCTGACGCACATTGCTGGCTGCAAACTCCAGCACTTGGAGAGGTCCAATTTCAACCGGATCAATGGGACCAATTCGATTATAACTGCGAAAGGGAGGGGGGGAGGGAGGGAAAAATCAAGCCTGTAGCCCTTGCAGCCGAACTGCTGCGAAACACCGTGTAGGAAGGAACCGCAGATGCTGGTTTAAACCGAAGATAGGGACAAAATGCTGCTGGAGTCACTCAGCGGGACAGGCAGCATCTCTGGAGAGAAGGAATGGGTGACTGTCTATTCGTGTCTGAAGAAAGGGTCTCGACTCGAAACATCACTTATTCATTTCCCCCCCAGAGATGCTGCCTGACCCGCTGAATTACTCCTGCATTTTTGTGCCTGTCCCTGCCAAATATATATATATACTTTTTTTCTTTCCAGAAACCACACTTTGGAAAAACGAAATATATATTTGACTGGTTAATTTATTTAGCGGCACGCTGCCTATCCATGCCAGTATGTTTTATTCAAAGCCGTGGGATGGAACTGCAGACGCTGGTTTAAACCGCAGCCTCGAAAATGACCAGGGTCGCTAACAGAAAAAGACACATTTAGGAGTCTCTGTTGAAAACAGAAATGTACCATCGAAAGTCAAGACTGTTTTTACTGGCATTGGTAGCGACATGAACACAACAGTGAAACCCTTCCTTGCAGCAGCAGCATAACAGGTCTGTACACACACACACACACACAGTACTGGTAGATAACATAATAGACCCAATTAATCCAACTAATGTTAGCGTATTGTGGATACAAAGCGCTGGAGTAACTCAGCGGGACAGGCAGCATCTCTGGAGAAAACCTTCTTCAGACTGGTTGGGGAAAGGGGGAAACGAGGGATATAGATGATGACGTGGAGAGATAAAGAGAGATAAATCAGTCTGAATCATCACGCATTCCTTCTCTGCAAAGATGCTGCCTGACCTGCTGAGTTACTCCAGCATTTAGTGTCTCTTCGGTGCAAGCCAACATCAGTCTGAAGAAGGGTCTCGACCCGAAACGTCACCCATTCCTTCTCTCCTGAGATGCTGCCCGACCTGCTGAGTTACTCCAGCATTTTGTGAATAAATTCCACTCCCTACACATATTGATTAGTCGTTCAAAATATGTTAACGGTGTCTCCGAGCGAACAACACCGATTAAAAAAACTTTCTTTGTGAAATGAAATGGCAACTGGATTTGGAATTTAAAAAAAAACTTAGACAGTTGTTGTTTTGTTTTTTTCTTTGTTAAATAAAAGTCCAGCTTTTGCAACAACAACAACAACAAAAAAAAACAACTTCCTTTTTTTTTTTCATTTTTGGAAAAAAAAATCCTCAATTCATCTAGAAAATGAAAAAAAAAGGGAAGTTATTTTTAGTGGTCCGATTGATACAGATTTCAAAGGTTTTTCGCAGCGTTGGTAGGAGGGCACTGTGGACAAGTTTGGAGACTTGTTCTCTGACTCTGAGTCCCACTATGACGCGGGTACACAAGTCCCACAGGCACTAACTGAGTCAGGGCAGAGAGAGAGAGAGAGAGAGATTGCTTGCCACATCCATTAGCACGTCATTGGTAATCCCAACGACACCTTGCACATCCGCGGTATTTTGTCTCCCTCTACCCTGCCAGTATGTTTTATTCAAAGGCGTAGGAAGGAACTGCAGACGCCGACGATAGAGAGACACACAAAAATGCCGGAGTAACTCAGCGGGACAGGCAGCATCTCTGGAGAGAAGGGATGGGTGACGTTTTGGGTTGAGTCTGAAGAAGGGTCTCGACCCGAAACATCTCTCCAGGGATGCTGCCTGACCCGCTGAGTGACTGTCTCTCCTCCTCTCTCTCTCTGTCCCATTCTCCCCTTTCTTTCCCTCTTTCCCACCCTCTCTCTCTCCCTCCCTCTCTCCCACTCCCCACTCTCTCTCTCTCCCTCACTCTCTCCCCTTTCTCTCCCTCTCTCTCCCACCCTCTCTCTCTCTCTCTCCCTCTCCCTCCTCTCACTCCCTCTCTCTTCCTCTCTCTCCCCCTCTCTCTCCCCCCTCTCTCTCTCCCTCTCCCTCACTCCCTCACTCCCTCTCCCTCTCTCTCTCTCCCTCCCTCCCTCCCTCCCTCCCTCTCCCCCTCTCTCTCCACCTCCCTCTCTCTCCCTCTCTACCCCCTCTCTCCCTCTTTCCCACCCTCTCTCTCCCTCCCTCTCTCCCTCTATCCCACTCTCTCCCTCCCTCCCTCCCTCCCTCTCTCCCTCCCTCCCTCTCTCTCTCTCTCTCTCTCCCCTGTTCACAGGATGTACATTATATATAAACCCAGAGTGCCAGGGCTGTTGTGGACAGCGACACATATTTGCACAATTGTATTTTATTATTTGAAGATATTGATCGGCGGATGAGAGAAGATAAACGGCATTAGAGGTTTATCCAAATACCCATCACGAGACGCAAGCTAACTCGCTTCTGCACTTCTGCTGTAGAATTAATTTATAGTTTAAATTTACAAAAACAAACCCCAGCGACTGCAGTTCTGAAATGTGTAGGAAGGAACTGCAGGCGCTGGTTTACACCGAAGATAGACACAAAGTGCTGGAGTAACTCAGCGGGACTTGTTTACTTAACTGCTGTTCCTTGTTTCTACTAACTTATCATTGTCTAATCAGTAGTACATTAAGGTCTTTGCCTTAACTACACAGCATTTATTTTTAACGCCAGACTTTAAGGTCATAAGGCAATAGGATCAGAAATGGGCCATTCGGCCCTTCTGGTCTACTCCGCCATTCAATCACGGCTGATCTATCTCTCCCTCCTAACCCCATTCTCCTGCCTTCTCCCATAACCCCTGACACTGTGTACTGATCCAGCATCTGCAATTCCTTGTTTGTGCCAATTTATAGTGTCATCGCCTTGTCTAATCAGTAATAAGCAAGGTGTTTGATAGAGAACAAATGAATGAAAGATATGCAAAAAAAGTAACGATGAGAAAGGAAATGGGCCATTGTTAGCTGTGAGCTTAGGTGAAAATGAGTTAATGTGTTAACTTAACATCAGTTCCTTGTTTCTACTAATTTATCATTGCCTAATCAGTAATACATTATGGTTTAGTTTAGAGATAAAGCCCACAAAGTCTGCCACGACCAGCGATCCATGCAGATTGAGATTATGCCTACACACACTAGGGACAATTTACACTTATACCAAGTATACAAACCCAAGCCAATTAACCTACAAACCTGTACGTCTTTGGAGTGTGGGAGGAAACCGAAAATCTCAGAGAAAACCCACGCAGGTCTCAGGGAGAACGTGCATAGAAACAGAAAATAGGTGCAGGAGTAGGTCATTCGGCCCTTCGAGCCAGCACCGCCATTCAATATGATCGTGGCCGATCATCCAAAGTCAGTACCCTGTTCCTGCTTTCTCCCCATATCCCTTGATTCCGTCAGCCCTAAGAGCTATATCTAACTCTCTCTTGAATACATCCAGTGAATTGGCCTCCAATGCCTTCTGTGCCAGAGAATCCCACAGACTCACAACTTCCTGGGTGAAAAAGTTTTTCCTCGTCTCAGTCCTAAATGGCCTACCCCTTATTCTTAAACTGTGACCACTGGTTCTGGACTCCCCCAGCATTGGGAAATTTTTTCCTGCATCTAGCCTGTCCAATCCTCTAAGAATTTTATGTTTCAATAAGAAACAAACTCTGTTCAGATAGCGCCCGTAGTCGGGATCGAAACCAGGCCTCTGGCGCTGCAAGGGCTGTAAGGCAGCAACTCTACCACTGAGCCACCGTGCCATTAAAATGTTTGCCTTAATGACACAGCGTTTATATTTAACCCAGACTTTACTTTAATCAGCATCTGTAGTTCCTTGTTTCTACATTCTGATTTTTTTTGCACTTGCGTCATTAATGTCACAGAATATAAATAATTTATGCCTGAAAAGCTCCAAATTTTGGCTTCATTCCCAACATGTCACAGTCACAGGGTCATACAGCACAGCAATAGGCCCTTCAGCCCAACTTGCCCATGCTGACCAAGATGCCCCATCTACACTAAACATAGAAAATAGGTGCAGTAGGCCATTCGGCCCTTCGAGCCAACACCGCCATTCAATATGATCATGGCTGATCATCCAAAATCAGTACCCCGTTCCTGCTTTCTCCCCTTATCCCATGATTCCGTTAGCCCCAAGAGCTATATCTAACTCTATATCTAACTCTCTCTTGAAAACATCCACTGAATTGGCCTCCACTGCCTTCTGTGACAGAGAATTCCACAGATTCACAACTCTCTGTGTGAAAAAGTGTTTCTGCATCTCAGTCCTAAATGGTCTACCCCTTATTCTCAAGATTTCAAGATTTCAAGATCAATTGATTGTCACATGTACCAATTATTCTTAAACTGTAACTGTTGGTTCTGGACTATCCTGTCCAATCCTCTAAGAATTGTATAAGTTTCTATAAGATCCGCTCTCATCCTTCTAAACTCCGGTGAATAGAAGCCCAGTCGATCCACTCTTCCATCATATGTCAGTCCCGCCATCTCGGGAATTAACCTGGTGAACCTACGATGCACTCAATCTATAACAAGAATGTCCTTCCTCAAATTAAGAGACCAAAACTGCACACAATACTTCAGGTGCGGTCTCACCAGGGCCCTGTGCAACTGCAGTAGGACCGCCTTGCTCCTGTTCTGTACTGAACTCCTCTCGCTATTAAGGCCTAACATGCCTTTTGCTTTCTTCACTGCCTGCTGTACCTGATGGTCCCTCTTCACCCCCCCCCCCCACCCCCCATGCCGAGTCCCTCCTTATCCACTGCGGCCCCCCTCCCACCAGGCAGCACTCAGGCGGCAACAACAACACTACGTAACGTCTGGTCTGCACGGTTCCCGGGGGCACGTCGTGGAACTGGACGGATCCTCGTCTGAAGATCCAGATGTCCGGCTGTGGGAACAATCGACAGCTGCGCAGCGACTGACCACAGGCTTGTGGTTGGATAATCGTGACAGATAATTGAGAGAACCAGAGGTATTTTCTTGGAAAATGAGGAGAGAGGCTCCATTCAGTGCCTGCTCCGACGTCAGCACAGACTGTGATTACATTCTGGGCTCCAGCCAGCGAGGATTTTCTTTAAACAATGGCCACATCACGGCTGGATGGAATGCAAGCTGGCTGATTGCGTGCGATCTGCATTCATGCCAGATAAATAGAAATATAGAAACACAGAGAATAGGTGCAGGAGGAGGCCATTCGGCCCTTCGAGCCAGCACCGCCATTCAATATGATCATGGCTGATCATCCATAATCAGTACCCTGTTCCTGCTTTCTCCCCATATGCCTTGATTCCGTTAGCCCTAAGATCTAAATCTAACTCTCTCTTGAAAACAGTGAATTGGCCTCCACTGCCTTCTGTTGCAGAGAATTTCACAGATTCACAACTCTTTGGGTGAAAACGATTTGCCTCATCTCAGTCCTAAATGGCCTACCCCTTATTCTTAAACTGTGGCCCCTGGTTCTGGACTCTCCCAACATCGGGAACATTTTTCCTGCATCTAGCCTGTCCAATCCTTTAAGAATTTTACATGTTTCTATAAGATCCCCTCTCATCCTTCTAAACTCCAGTGAATACAAGCCCTGTCAACCCATCATATGACAGTCCTGCCATCCCGGGAATTAACCTGGTGAACCTATGCTGCACTCCCTCAATAGCACAAATGTCCTTCCTCAGATTAGGAGACCAAAACTGCACACAGTACTCCAGGTGCGGTTGCACCAGGGCCCTGTACAACTGCAGTAGGACCTCCTTGCTCCTAAACTCAAATCCTCTCGCAATGAAGGCCAACATGCCATTGGCTTTCTTCACTGCCTGCTGTATCTTCAGTATATATAAACCATGCTGTGAAAGATCGAACTATAAATGTTTAAGTAGAGAGAACAACGTGTTTCCTTCAGTTGTGGGAAGAAACGGCAGTTGCTGGTTTGCACTGAAGACAGACACAAAAAGCTGGAATAATTCAGCGGGACAGGCAGCATCTCTGGAGAGAGTGTGCAGCATAGGTTTACTAGGTTAATTCCCGGAATGGCGGGACTGTCATATGTTGAAAGACTGGAGCGACTAGGCTTGTATACACTGGAATTTAGGATGAGAGGGGATCTTATCGAAACGTATAAGATTATTAAGGGGTTGGACACATTAGAGGCAGGAAACATGTTCCCAATGTTGGGGGAGTCCAGAACCAGGGGCCACAGTTTAAGAATAAGGGGTAGGCCATTTATCATATCATATCATATATTTTCCAGCCGGAAACAGGCCTTTTCGGCCCACCAAGTCCGTGCCGCCCAACGATCCCCGTATATTAACACTATCCTACACCCACTAGGGACAATTTTTACATTTACCCAGCCAATTAACCTACATACCTGTATGTCTTTAGAACAGAGATGGGGAAAAACTTTTTCAGTCAGAGAGTTGTGAATCTGTGGAATTCTCTGCCTCAGAGGGCAGTGGAGGCCAATTCTCTGAATACATTCAAGAGAGAGCTAGATAGAGCTCTTAAGGATAGCGGAGTCAGGGGGTATGGGGAGAAGGCAGGAACGGGGTACTGATTGAGAATGATCAGCCATGATCACATTGAATGGCGGTGCTGGCTCGAAGGGCCGAATGGCCTACTCCTGCACCTATTGTCTATTGTCTATTGAATGGGTGACATTTCGGGTCGGGACCCTTCTTCAGACTGAATCAGGGTGGAGGGAGATACAGAGATAAGGAAGTGAGGGGTGTGAAAATGAGACAAAGGGAATAGAGATCATGGAAAATGTAGAATTTTCTCGGTGAAGGTAACAACAAAGCAAACAGAGATAAAATGTTTCTTCAGGCTTTTAACTTCAGGCTTCAGGCGATGACCATGAACGTGTGGTAAACGGGATTTATCCCCAGCACGGTTTGAAATGGTTGCAGTGTGAAATTGATTAGTCCCATTACCTTGTAGATGCAACCGAAGCCTTGAAATCTTGAAATTTGTATATTTGAGATTAGTCTTAAGAAACAGGCCCTTCGGCCCACCGGGTCCGTGCCGACCAGCGATCACTCCGTACACTAGCACTATCCTACGCACGCTAGGGAACAATTTACGATTCACAGATGCCAATTAACCTACAAACCTGCGCGTCTTTGGAGCGTGGGAGCAAACCGGAGCACCCGGAGGAAATGCATGTGGGTCACAGGGAGAACGGGCAAACGCCATACAAACAGCACTCATGGTCAGGGTCCTACACACACTGGGGTTGGTGAGTGGTGGGGATGGGTAAGCAGGGAATGGAGGGATATGGATTATGTGCAGGCAGACAAGAGTTGGTCTTGGCATCATATTTGGCATGGACATTGTGGGCCGAAGGGCCTGTTCTTGTGCTGTACTGCTCTATGTTCTACGATGGGGGCCGTGGGTGAGAGTTAACGCTGCTTGTTGTTTAATTCTTAAATTCATACTTTTATAATTCATAAATTCATAAATGATACGAGTGGAATTAAGCCATTCGGCCCCTCAAGTCTACTCCGCCATTCAATGATGGCTGATCTCCCTCCTAACCCCATTCCCCAGCCTTCTCCCCTGACACCCATACTAATCAAGAATCTATCTATCTCCACCTTAAACATATCCACTGACTTGGCCTCCACAGCCTTCTGTGGCAAAGAATCCCACATAATTCACCACCTGAAGAAATTCCTCCTCAACTCCTACCTAAAGGAACATTGTTTAATTACTGAGGCTGTGGCCTCTGGTCCAAGACTCTCCCACTAGTGGAAACATCCTCTCCACATCCACTCCATCCAAGCCTGGCGTGTCCTGTTGTAAGTCTTCACTTTCCTCCCCTCCCACTTCAGTTAGTTCTGAAGGCAGGGACTCAGTGGAGGTCTAATACTGTCTGATAACACAGTATTATTAAATGTAAAATGCTTAACAGGGTGACTTTTAAACTTTCTGCTTTCAACGGAGTGAGCTATTTTGAACTATCACTCCCATGAACACTTCACTTCAATTCAACGAAGGCTTTCAGTAGATTAAAAATGCAATAACCACAAAGAGTGGTGCTTGAAATCAGCTTGATGGCATCTTTGTTGAAGCTCAAGTGAAGCCCATTTATTGTCACACGCACAGGGACGGTGAGGTATAGGTGCAGTGATGAACTTGCACGCAGCAGCAATCACAGGCACATTGACTGTAGACAACACACAACAATATAAGTTACACAAGACAGCGCAAAGATAAAGGCTGTGAAAAAAATTCCAAGCTATCAGTGCAAGGCACGTTTGGAAAACAAGTCCATGGTAGTGATTGGAGCAGAATTAGGCCATTCAGCCCGTCAAGTCTACTCCGCCCTTCAATCTTGGCTGATCCATCTCTCCCTCCTAACCCCATTCTCCTGCCTTCTCCCCATAACCTCCGACACCTGTACTAATCGAGAATATATCTATCTCTGCCTTTAAAAAACCCATTGACGTGGCCTCCACAGCCTTCTGTGGCAAAGAATTCCACAGATTCACCACTCTCGTCTAAATAAATTCCTCCTCATCTCCTTCCGAAAAGGAACGTCCTTTAATTCTGAGGCTGTGCCCTCTAGACCTAGACTCTCCCACTAGTGGAAACATCCTCTCCACATCCACTCTATCCAAGCCTTTCGCTATTCGATGAGGTTCCCCCCTCGTCTTTCTAAACTCCAGCGAGTACAGGCCCAGTGCCGTCAAACTCTTAGTGTCCTGTTGCTGAGGTGGGATTAGGGTTGTGCAGTTTGTTTCATGAATCCTGATGGTTGTAGGAAAACGACTGTTCCTGAACCTGGTGGTGTGGGACTTCAGGCTTCCGTACCTCCTGCCCGGCGGTAGGAGTGAGAAGAGGTGGGGGTCCGTGATGATAGATGCCGCCTTCTTGAGGTAACGCCTGGTGTCGATGCTATTGAAGGTGGGGAATTTCATGGTTTCATTTTGGGACATGTGGCAATACGATACGATACAATACGATAGAATATTTATCCCAGGAGGGAAATTGATCTGCCAACAGTCATAAAAACACAAAATACATGAAACATGTAATTAAAGTGACGAGTGGAAAGGATTGGGGGATGTGCAAAGATTGGGGGGGAGGGGGGAGTCAGTCTCAGTCTACCCCATGACAGAAGGGGGAGGAGTTGTACAGTTTGATAGCCACAGGGAAGAAGGATCTCCTGTGGCGTTCTGTGCTGCATCTCGGTGGGACCAGTCTGTTGCTGAAGGTGCTCCTCAGGTTGACCAGTGTGTCATGGAGGGGATGAGTTGTGTTGTCCAGGATGCTCTGCAAGATAAAACACTCTTGACTCTTGAATCTCGAGGCCGTGCCAGTGATGGACAGGTTAAGTCCAGCAGTCTCCTGCGTTCCTGTGATTTGCATACCACTCCCCCTTCTCCCCTCTCCCACCGGGCAAGAGGTACAGAAGTGTGAAAACAGTACATCTCCAGATTCAGGGACAGTTACTTCACAGCTGTTATCAGGCAACTGAACCATCCTATCACCATCTAGAGAGCGGCCCTAAGCTATTATCTACCTCTTTGGAGACTCTCATAGTATCTTTAATTAGACTTTATTAGACTCTATCTTGCACTAAACTTTATTCCCTTTATCCTGTATCTGCACATATTGGACGGCTAGATTGTAATCATGTATTGTCCTTCCACTGACTGGTTAGCACACTACAAAAGCTTTTCACTGTACCTCGGTACACAAGACAATAAACGAAACTAAAACAAAAAACTTAAAATTCGAGGTATGGATGTGATTTTAGCTCTGGATCCATTTTTAGATTGTGGTTCATTCTACGATTGATGACAATGTGAACAGACATCGCCTCGTTATTATCATACTTTGTGAGTTCCCACACAACAAGGTGTTCTGGAGTGAATCCCATGCAATTCTGTGATACCACTACTGGCCTCCCCGCCCGAGATCAGTGGCATGTTGACAGCACTGTTGCAATTCCCTGTGGCTCGTTCACTTTACAAGGTGCCCGATTTAGATATTTCTCAGAAATTGGTAGGAGGCAGCGACCACACTTCTTGGAATCTTCTCAGGATGTGCGGTTAATTGGAGAGAGCACCAGGAAGGCAACTCCTATTTCTCAGTAGGCTCGGGAGGATTATCAAACATGTTTTGTGTTCGGCATGCCGAGTTCTGTCATTATTCTGTTGACAATGAGGCCAGTTTTTGGCTAGTTACTTGGGCCACATAAAGTTGGCACAAATTAGTATTGATCCAACCATTTGCTACCCAGGTAAACCCATAGAGAGAGGAAGTCCAACTGCAGTTGTTGGCCAGCCTGAGGTAGAACATAGAGCATAGAACATAGCACATAGCACATAGAACATAGAACATAGCACATAGAACATAGCACATAGCACATAGAACATAGAATATAGAACATAGCACATAGAACATAGAACATAGAACATAACACATAGAACTTAGAACATAGAACATAGCACATAGAACATAGCACATAGAACATAGAACATAGCACATAGAACATAGAACATAGTACATAGAACATAGAACATAGCACATAGCACATAGAACATAGCACATAGAACACAGAACATAGAACACAGAACATAGAACATAGCACATAACACATAGAACATAGAACATAGAATATAGAACATAGAACATAGAACATAGAACATAGAACATAGAATATAGAACATAGAACGGTACAGCACAGGAACAGACCCTTCAGCCCACAATGTCTGTGCTGAACAGGATACCAGGATTCCGTGCGGCACGGTGGCGCTACGGTAGAGCTACAGCTTTACAGCCCCAGAGATCCGGGTTCGATACCGACTACGGGTGCTGCCTGTACGGAGCTTGTACGTTCTCCCCGTGACCGCGTGGGTTTTCTCCAAGATCTTCGGTTTCCTCCCACATTCCAAAGGCGTACAGGTTTGTGGGTTAATTGGCTTGGTGTAAATGTAACATTGTCCCTAGAGTGCGTAGGGTGGTGTTAATGTGCAGGGATCGCTGGTGGGCACGGACTCGGTGGGGCGAAGGGCCTGTTTCCGCGCTGTATCTCAATACCAAAGCACCTCCTATCTGCCTGCAGATAACCCATATCCCTCCATTCCCTGCATATCATGTGCCTAATCCAAAAGTCTCTCAAACACCACGATCGTATCTAACTCCACCACCACCCCTGGCAGCGCGTTCCAGGCACCCGCCACCCTCTGTGCAAAACGTTGGCCCTCACATCTCATTTAAACGTCGCCCCTCTCAGCTGAAAGCTGTGCCCTCCAGTATTTGACGTTTCCATCTAGGGAAATAGGTTCTGACTGTGTTCTCTAGCTGTGCCTCTCAGAATTCAATGTACTTCTGTCAGGTCTCCCGGCAACCTTTTGGCATCCCAGAGAGAACGCTCCAACCTCTCCCTGTAGCTAACACCACTTAAAGCAGGCATCATTGTGGTTAAAGCCCCCCCCTGTGCCACTTGCAAGATAGCGAGGAAAGGCTCGAGCAAGCATGGCATCCCGTTCAGCACTGGGAAGGTTGGTGTAAGACAGCATGTGGGCTTTCCTTCAGTCTCACAGTGTTCTTTTCCTATCTGAGACCATCTCTTCACATTCATCCCCTGGTGCGGTGAGCTTGCTTTCATTGGTAATCTAATTATAAATTTGACTGTACCTCTGGAGTCCCTTGACATCCGAGGATGTGCATCGGTGAATGGAAAGAAAAAAAATGTTCAGGTGCTTAAAATTAGAAAGAGAGATAGAGAGTGGACTCTCGGGGACAGGCAGCGTCTGTGGAGAGGAAGTAAACATCTCATGAGATAAACATAAACATGTCCAGCTCAGTTCGGTTCAGTTTAGTTTATTGCCACGTGTACCGAGGTGCAGTGAAAGGCTTTTTGTTGCCTGCTATCCAGTCAGCGGAAAGACTATGCACGATCACAATTGATCCATTTACAGCGTAGAGATACATGATAAGGGAATCACGTTTAGTGCAAGGTAAATCCAGCTAAGCCCGGTCAAGGATGGTCTGAGGGACATCAAAGAGGTAGATAGTGGGGGAGAGTTAATGTTTCCGGTCAAAAACCTTTCATCAGAACCTGGCTGAGTGGGTCAAGGGTGACGGAGGGCCTGGCTGAGTGGGTCGAGGGTGATGGAGGAGGCCCTGCAGGAGCCTGGGATTTAAACATAGAAACATAGAAAATAGGTGCATGAGGAGGCCATTTGGCCCTTCGAGCCAGCACCGCCATTCACTGTGATCATGGCTGTTCATCCACAATCAGTACCCCGTGCCTGCCTTCTCCCCATTTTTTTAATGCAGATATCCCGCCTAAACCAGTAGGTGATTGTGCGAATGATTCAGGTTTTTAATTGTGTAGGAAGGAACTGCAGATGCTGCTTTACGCCGAAGATAGACACAAAACGCTGGAGCAACTCAGCGGGACAGGCGGCATCTCTGGAGAGAAGGAATGGTTGATGTTTCAGGTCGAGAGCCTTCTCCCGACTCTGAAGAATCTGAATCAGAGTCTGAAGAAGGGCCTCGAGACCGAAAGGTCACCGATACCTTTTTGAATAAGTGATGTTTCGAGTCGAGACCCTTCTTCAGACACGAATAGTCAGTCACACATTCCTTCTCTCCAGAGATGCTGCCTGTCCCGCTGAGTTACTCCAGCGTTTTGTGTCTATGTTCAGGTTTTGTCATTGTTGACTAGAGCCGTCACATTATATAAATGTCTTGTCATTCGTAGGTTTTGATTAAATCCTTGCCCACAGAAATCAGAGCTTTTTTTGATCAAAACTGTGAAAGGCATCCCTTTACAGCCGAGATGTGTAGATGGTTTCAGGCATTCCACGAAAAAGAAGGAATTAGCTGGAAATGAGTCATAGGGATGCGGGAAAGCTGTAAAACCTTGATAAAAAGAGAACTTAATCTAACAATGACATGTGAATAAAGAAAAGAGAGGCACTCACAGGCAAATAGACCAGTTTATTATTGTAGACATGCATCAAAACATGTTGGAACGCGTTTACTACAGGAAGATGAGAATACAGGTAAAATACATTTGCATATAAAGCTTTAACTGTTAATAATATTTTACATTTTATGGGAGAATATTAGGAGGATTGAGACATATACACAAATATTTTAGAACTTGACATATCAACATTTTCAACTCCCCCTCAGGTTTCAGGTCCCAGTCTGACCTTTCTGTCATGGGCCTCCTCCAGTGCCATAGTGAGGCCCACCGGAAATTGGAGGAACAGCACCTCATATTAAGCTTTGGGCAGCTTGCAGCCCAGCGGTATGAACATTGACTTCTCCAACTTTAGATAGTTCCTCTGTCCCTCTCTTCCCCATCCCCTTCCCAGTTCTCCCTCTATCTTCCTGTCTCCACCTATATCCTTCCTTTGTCCCGCCTCGCTGACATCAGTCTGAAGGGTCTTGACCCGAAACGTCACCCATTCCTTCTCTCCTGAGATGCTGCCTGACCTGCTGAGTTACTCCAGCATTTTGTGAATAAATACCTGCGATTTGTACCAGCATCTGCAGTTATTTTCTTACACGACATTTTCAAGTGTATATTTTGGCTCTTTTTATAGGGTATGTTTTTTAAAAATAGATTTTTATTAAAGTAGCAAGCCATGCATTGGTTATAGAAATTAGTGCTTTAGGTTTCTGAGAGGTTAGAGTCATAGAGTCACAGAATGGTGGGAACAGGCCCTTCGGCCCAACTTGCCCAGACTGGCCAACATGTCCCAGCTACACTAGTCCCACCTGCCCGCGCTTGGTCCATATCCCTCCAAACCTGATCCTATCCATGTACCTGTCTAACTGTTTCTTAAACGATGGGGTAATACCAGCCTCAACTACCTCCTCCGGCAGCTCGTTCCATCCTTTGTGTGGAAAAAGTTACCCGTCAGATTCCTATTAAATCTTTTCTCCTTCACTTTAAACCTCTGTCCTCTGGTCCTCGATTCCCCTACTCTGGGCAAGAGACTCTGTGCATCTCCCCGATCTATTCCTCTCATGATTTTGTACACTATAAGATCACCCCTCATCCTCCTGCACTCCATGGAATAGCGACCCAGCCTACTCAACCTCTCCCTATTGCTCACACCCTCTAGTCCTGGCAACATCACCGTAAATCTTCTCTGTGTTGGCAAACGGCAATTATAGTTTAGAACTCCATCAGTCAGAGAGTTGTGAATCTGTGGAATTCTCTGCCTCAGAAGGCAGTGGAGGCCAATTCTCTGAATGCATTCAAGAGAGAGCTGGATAGAGCTCTTAAGGATAGCGGAGTCAGGGAGTATGGGGAGAAGGCAGGAACGGGGTACTGATTGAGAATGATCAGCCATGATCACCTTGAATGGCGGTGCTGGCTCAAAGGGCCAAATGGCCTACTCCTGCACCTAGTGTCTATTATCTATTGTCTATTTCTCAGCTACTAATGTTTAACAAGTTAATGTTCCCCCTCGTCTAAAGTCTGACTTTATTGGTCTGAACAAAGGTCCAGGCCTTATGCTGCACTACCATGTTGAGAACTATACTCTGCACTTTGTATCCTCTCCTTTATTGTGCTTCAGTGTGATTTGTTTGTATTTATGTATGGTATATCAGCTGTGGTAGGATAGCATGCAAAACAAAGCTCGTCACTGTACCTCGGTACACGTGATAACAGTAATCCTTATCCTCAACCTATCCATGTTCTCCAGAGATACTTCCTGACTTGCTGAGTTACTCCAGCACTCTAAGTCATAGAGTAATAGTGTTATACAGCTTGGAAACCGGCTCTTTGGCCGAACTTTATCACCCAGAGAGTTGTGAATCTGTGGCATTCTCTGCCACAGAAGGCAGCGGAGGCCAATTCACTGGATGTTTTCATGTGAGAGAGTTAGATATAGCTCTTTGGGCTAATGGAATCAAGGGATACGGAGAGAAAGCAGGAAAATAGGTGCAGGAGTAGGCCATTCGGCTCTTCGAGTCAGCACCGCCATTCAATATGATCATTGATTCTGGATGATCAGCCATGATCATATTGAATGGCCGTGCGGACTCGAAGGGCCGAATGCCCTACTCCTGCACCTATTTTCTATGTTTCTATGTTTCTATCTAACTTGTCCATGTCGACCAAGATGTCCCACCTTGTCCCAACTGCCCATAATTGGCCCACATCCCCCTAAACCTTTCTTATTCATGCACTTGTCCAAATATCTTTTACGATTTTTTACGTTGGGATAGTCCCTGTCTCAGCTACCTCCTCTCGCAGCTCGTTCCATACACCCCCCCACCCTTTGTGTTTAGTTGTGTCACAAGGAGAACGTACAAACTCTGTACGGACAGCACCCGTAGTCAGGATCGAATCTGGATCTCTGGCGCTGTGAGGCAGCGACTCCATTGCTACACTACCGTGCCGCCCTGCGTCATTTTTGTAAACCCGCATCTGCAGTTCCATGTGCCACACTCGTGATGTCTTCTTTATTTCCACAGAAATTATTTGTGTCAATTCACTGATCATAAAAATAGAATCGTAGAATGTTTACATAAGGAAGGAGGCCATTTGGCCCCAATCAGGGCACAGAGCGTCAGTGTGAAGGGAAGGAATGGGTGACTCTCGAGTCGGGACCCTTCTTCAGACGCTGCTTGACACCGAAGACAGACACCAAGTGAGCGGGTCAGGCAGCATCTCTGGAGAAAAAGGATGGTGATGTTTCAGGTCAGTACCCTTCTTCAGACTGTCTACCACTAATATTATACACTATACAAAAACATCTGAGATGCTTATCTAAGTGCTTATGTTTCGTGATACTTGTACTGATCTGTACACAAAGTGAATTTCACTGTACCTCACTACATGTGCCAATAAAGAGTTATTGAATAAGAGGAACGAGCTGCTGGAGGAGGTAGTTGAGGCAGGGACTATAACAATATTTAAAAGACACTTGAACGGGATTGGAAAATGGATATTGGCCAAACGCTGGCAAATGGGAATAGTGTAGATCTTGGGAATAGTGTAGATGGGAATAGGAACATCTTGTCGACGGTTAAATGCGTGACCATCTTATCCAGAAACCTCTCTTCCCAGCTCTCATCTCTCTAGCTAGTGCCATCAGTGGTTGGGGTGGCCTGTTGCCACCTTGTAACTCTAACACTAAATCAGTAGAATTTGACACTAGTTCTGTGTGATGTCGGGTTTTCGAAAGCGTTCATGCTGTTTACGGACTAATTGGACACATTTTAAACGTAGTTGTTAAAATGGCGTGTTTTTAAAACCTATTTTCAGATATTTCTGTTGTAACATTGATAAGGATTTGTGATGGGCACGCTTGCCTGTGCTGCCAAGTGAAGGCTTGGATCGCCGTTCAGTGTTAAACGTCGCTTTTTATTGGCTATCTTTCACACGGATCCTGTTTTCGCACTTTGGAAACCCTCCTTGCTCACACTACTATTTATAATTCCGGCTTTATTGTTTTTTTTTGTAAAAGGCAAAATGCTTTGTTTGTTTTGAGGTTGTACGTACCATTGGTGTAAACTCCTGGTAACAGACTGCCTGTCAACAAACCAGGCACCAAATTCGTAGTACAGACATAAACAGGCCCTTCGACCCACCGAGTCCACGCCGACCAGTGTACGTAGCACTTTCCAACACGCTAGGACAATTCCCAAGTCACAGAAGCCAATTAGCCTAGGGACAAGGTACGATATTTACCACAGACAATTCACCTACAACCCTACACGTCTTTGGAGTGTGGGTGGAAACCGGAGCTCACGGGGAAAACCCACGCAGGTCACGGGGAGAACGTGCAAACTTCGTACAGACAGCACCTGTAGTCAGGATCGAACCCGGGTCTCTGGCGCTGTGCTGTAAGGCAGCAACTCTACCGCTGTGTCACCGTGCCACCAATTTTATCCTTTGACAAGAGAAATCTCCTCATGTGGAGGATTGAAACCCTTTGGAAATGTGAACCTCGGAAGGGTTAGTCGTTAACTTTGTTCAAGACTGAAATCTCACTGGTTTTAGAACGCAAAGGGCATGAATAGATTGGGAAACACATGAAATAGAAACATAGATAATAGGTGCAGGAGTAGGCCATTCGGCCCTTCGAGCCTGCGCTGCCATTCAATATGATCATGGCTGATCATCCTAAATCAGTACCCCATTTCTGCTTTCTCCCCATATCCCTTGATTCCGTTAGCCCTGAGACAAGAGGGAGATGGCCGTGGAGGCCAACTCAGTGGATATTTGTAAGGCAGAGATAGATAGATTCTTGATTAGTACGGGTGACAGGGGTTATGGGGAGAAGGCAGGAGAATGGGGTTAGGAGGGAGAGACAGATCAGCCGTGATTATGGCGGAGTAGACTTGATGGGCCGAATGGCCTAATTCTGCTCCTGCAACCAATGACCTTATGAATATCTAGCACGATTTAATTGACTGGCGTTAGAGCCTGTTCCACCTTGTGCTATATTCATTCAGTTTGCAGCCACAATAAATTTGCAATCTCTTGCTTTAATGGTCATACTAATCATTTTACAAGTCTCACTTACTCCATAATCCATCCATGGAGCATTGCCTTTTGATAACATTATACATCTTCAATGTATTTTTTCACATGGATTCATGTTGCCGTTTCTCTTACAGAGCTTCATGCTAAATTAATTTCTAGCTAAAAAAACATTAAACATCCCAATAACAAGTCTTTACAATGTTTTAGTGGAGATTTTAATGGAGTTCTAAACCATAATTATCATTTACCAACCACCCTTGACCTAAAATACTAACTGTATGTGTGAATTTTAGTTTAGTTTAGTTTAGAGATGCAGCGCGGAAACAGTCCCTTCGGCCCACCGAGTCCGCAAGATCCCCGCACACTAACACTATCCTACACACACTAGGGACAATTTACAGTTATATCAAGCCAATTAACCTACAAACCTGTACGTCTTTGGAGTGTGGGAGGAAACTGAAGATCTCGGAGAAAGCCCAAGTGGTCACGGGTAGAACGTTCAAACTCCGTACAGACAGCACCCGTGGTCAGGATCGAACCCAGGTCTCTGGCGCTGTGAGGCAGCAACTCTACCGCTGCACCACTGTACCGCCTGATAAATTCTTTTATTTAAAATTGAATGCTACATGTACTGAAGAGGCAGAAAACAGAAAGGAGGCAGCATTGTAAACTGGCAAAGGCTGAGGGCTGTGGAGGCCAAGTCGGTGGATATTGTTAAGGCACAGATAGATAGATTCTTGATTAGTACGGGTGTCAGGGGTTATGGGGGGAAGGCAAAGAGAATGGGATTAGGAGCGAGAGATAGATTAGCCATGATTGAATGATGGAGTAGAGTTGATGGGCCGAATGACCTAATTACATAGATACATAGATACATAGATACATAGACAATGGTGCAGGAGTAGGCCATTCGGCCCTTTGAGCCATCACCGCCATTTAATGTGATCATGGCTGATCATCCACAATCAGTACCCCGTTCCTGCCCTCTCCCCATATCCCTTGATTCCGTTAGCCCTAAGAGCTCTAAAATAACTCTCTTTTGAATTTGTCCAGTGAATCGGCCTCCACTGCCTTCTGTGGCAGAGAACTCCACAAATTCACAACTCTCTGTGTGAAAAAGTTTTTCTTCATCTCAGTTCTAAATGGTTTATCCCTTATTCTTAAATTGTGGCTCCTGGTTCTGGACTCCCCCAACATCTTCCTGCATCTAGTGTGCCTAATCCCTTAATAATTGTATATGTTTCTGTAAGATCCCCTCTCATCCTTCCAAATTCCAGTGAATACAAGCCCAGTCGCTCCATTCTTTCACAATATGACAGTCCCGCCATCCCGGGAATTAACCTGGTGAACCTACGCTGCACTCCCTCAATAGCAAGAATGTCCTTCCTCAAATTAGACCAAAACTGCACACAATACTCCAGGTGTGGTCTCACCAGGGCCCTGTACAATTGCAGAAGGACCTCTTTGTTCCTCTTGTTATGAAGGCTAACATGCCATTAGCTTTCTTCACTGCCTGCTGTACCTGCACGCTTACTTTCAGTGACTGATGTACAAGGCCACCCAGGTCTCATTGTACTTCCCCATTTCTTATCCTGACACCATTCAGATAATAATCTGCCTTCCCGTTCTTGCCACCAAAGTGGATAACCTCACATTTATCCACATTATACTGCAGCTACCATTCATCTGCCCACTCATCCAACCTGTCTAAGTCATCTGCAACCTCATAGCATCCTCTTGACAGTTCACACTGCCACCCAGCTGTGTGCCATCTTCAAATTTGCTAATGTTACTTTTAATTCCTTCATCTAAATCATTAATAAATATTGTAAATAGTGGCGGTCCCAGCCCCAAGCCTTGCGGTGCCCCTCTAGTCACTGCCTGCCATTCTGAAAGGGACCTGTTAATCCCTACTCTTTGTTTCCTATCTGCCAACCAATTTTCTATCCATGTCAATACCCTACCCCAATACCATGTGCTCGAATTTTGTCCACTAATCTCCTGTGTGGGACCTTCTCAAAGGCTTTCTGAAAGTCCAGGTACACCACATCCACCGGCTCTCCCATGTCCATTTTACTTGTTACATCCTCAAAAAATTCCAGAAGATTAGTTAAGCATGATTTCCCCTTCGTAAATCCATGCTGACTCAGAACGATCCTGTTACTGCTATCCAAATGCACCGCTATTACATCTTTAATAATCGACTCCAGCATCTTCCCCACCACTGATGTTAGGCTAACTGGTCTATAATTCCCTACTTTCTCTCTCCCTCCTTTCTTGAAAAGTGGGATAACATTAGTTACCCTACAATCCACAGGAACTGATCCAGAATCTATAGAACATTGGAAAATGATCACCAAAGTGTCCACGATTTCTAGAACCATCTCCTTGAGTACCCTGGGATGCAGACCATCAGGCCCTGGGGATTTATCAGCCTTCAGTCCCATCAGTCTACCCAACACCATTTCCTGCCTAATGTGAATTTCCTTCAGTTCCTCCATCACCCTAGGTCCTCTGTCCCCTAGTACATCTGGGAGATTGTTTGTGTTACTTCCTGAGTGAAGACAGATCCAAAGTACCTGTTCAACTCGTCTGCCATTTCCTTGTTCCCCATAATAAATTCACCTGTTTCTGTCTTCAAGGGACCCACATTTGTCTTAACTCATTTTTTCTCTTCACATACCTAAAGAAGCTTTTACTATCCTACTTTATATTCTCAGCCAGCTTACCTTCGTACTTCATCTTTTCTTCCCGTATTTACTTTTTAGTTATCTTCTGTTAATCTTTAAAAGTTGCCCAATCCTATGGCTTCCCGCTCATCTTTGCTATGTTATACTTCTTCTCTTTTATTTTTATACTGTCCTTGACTTCCCTTGTCAGCCACGGTCGCTTCTTACTCCCCTTAGAATCTTTCATCCTCTTTGGAATGAAATGATCCTGCATCTTCTGGATTAGTCCCAGAAATACCTGCTATTGCTGTTCCACCATCATCCCTGCTAGGGTCCCTTTCCAGTCAACTTTGGCCAGCTCCTCTCTCATGCCTCCATAGTCCCCTTTGTTCAACTGCAATACTGACACTTCTGATTTTACCTTCTCCCTCTCAAATTGCAGATTAAAACTTATCATATTATGGTCACTACCTCCTAATGGTTCCTTTACTTTGAGTCCCCTTATCAAATCCGGTTCATTACACAACACTAAATCCAGAATTGCCTTCTCCCTGGTCCCATCACTGTTGATCTTATGATCATTGAGTTTGCACAGAGTCATCTGGCCATGTGACTCTATGACTGTGACTTATAGATGGAAGAATCCCATACATTAGATTAACTGATTTATTGCAATTTAATGAAAAGCTATTTAATATAAGGTGGCACAGAGAAAACCTCCATAAAACATATTTTTAAAGATCCCACCCAATTTACAAACATACTACTTGGATGGCAGCTGAATATAAAGGAGGCTTATATACACTGGAATTTAGAAGGATGAGAGGAGATCTTATCGAAACGTATAAGACTATTAAGGGGTTGGACACGTTAGAGGCAGGAAACATGTTCCCAATGTTGGGGGAGTCCAGAACAAGGGGCCACAGTTTAAGAATAAGGGGTAGGCCATTTACAACTGAGATGAGGAAAAACTTTTTCAGTCAGAGAGTTGTGAATCTGTGGAATTCTCTGCCTCAGAAGGCAGTGGAGGCCAATTCTCTGAATGCATTCAAGAGAGAGCTAGATAGAGCTCTTAAGGATAGCGGACTCAGGGGGTACGGGGAGAAGGCAGGAACGGGGTACTGATTAAGAATGATCAGCCATGATCACATTGAATGGCGGTGCTGGCTCGAAGGGCCGAATGGCCTACTCCTGCACCTATTGTCTATTGTCTATTGAAGTTAGTTTGATCTTGGGTTCTTCCTGTCAGTTACTAACAACCTCCCTGCAGTTTTGTTTTCGAATGCTCATCTTTTTTTTAAAAGCCATGCATATGCATCAAATCTGGGCTTGCTAAGAGTGTACGTCAGAGCAGTAACCGTGCAAGGATAATCAATATTAAGAACTGGAAAAATCCACCGCAGGTGAATGTGAAACAGTGGGAGACAGGAAGCTGCAGACTGCCAGGGACTTCATTATAAATTCAGAGGCAAGAGGAATTAATATAACAAGAGCCACAGGCAATGCCACAAATCAATGGAATGATTTGGACACAACCAGCCACTAACATAAGCAATACTAATCATTTTATTAGCCTTACTTAACATCATAACCACCAATAGAGTATTGGTTTCCACGATATCATTACACACTTCGGATGTCTACTTGCATATGACTGCACTGCACTGCTTTTGGAGCTTGGCATTAGAAGATCATAAGTTCATAAGTGATAGGGGCAGAAATTCCTCCTCATCTCCTTCCTAAAAGAACATCCAAGAGGAAATGCGTAAACGAAATCAAACCAGTTTAATAAAAAATCCATTGAAAGTTCTCTTGTGTCATAAGATCATAAGGGATAGGAGTAGAATTAGGCCATTCGGCCCATCAAGTCTACTCCACCATTCAATCATGGCTGATCTATCTCTCCCTCTCAACCCCATTCTCCTGCCTTCTCCCCATATCTCCTGACACCCGTACTAATCAAGAATCTATCTCTGCCTGAAAAATATCCACTGACTTGGCCTCCACAGCCTCCTGTGGCAAAGAATTCCAGATTCATCACCCTCTGACTAAAGAAATTCCACCTCATCTCCTTCCTAAAAGAACGTCCAAAAGAAAATCCTAAACAAAAATCAATCCAGTTAAAGAAAAAAGTCTGGCAGTGTGTGCTTTCAAGCTTCTGTACCTTCTGCCGTTGGGTGAGGTGACTTGTTGGTATTTACTCAAGAGTAGTTTGTGCATTCCCTTCTTCTTTTGTTAATTAAATAATTCACTCTCATTTTCAATTTGCCTTTAGGAATGCGATTATGTCAAGCAATCTCTTCCAGTTTAAATAAAGAAACAAAGAACAGTGGGGCAGCACGGTGGCGCAGCGTTAGAGTTGCTGCCTCACAGCGCCAGAGACCCGGGTTCGATCCTGACTACGGGTGCTGTCTGTATGGAGTTTATATGTTCTCCCTGTGACTGCGTGGGTTTTCCCCAGGTGCTCCGGTTTCCTCCCACTCTCGAAATATGTGGAGGTTTGTAGGTTAATAGGCTTTGGTAAAAATTGTAAATTGACCCCAGTGGGTGTAGGATAGTGTTAACGTGTGAGCCGTTTGCTTGTCGGCACGGACTTGATGGGCCGAAGGGCCTGTTGTCACGCTTTATCTCTAAAGTATCTCTAAAAGTAACTGCAGATTCCGATGAATACACAAAAGAGCTGAAAGTGCTGGAGTAACTCAGCGGGTCAGACAGCATCCCTGGAGAATGCAGACAGGGTGCTAGAATCAGTCTGAAGAAGGGTCTCGACCCGAAACATCACCTGTCCGCATTCTCCAGAGAACTGAGTTACTCTGGCTGAATTACTCTGGCTCTTTGCGTCCTTTCTTCCAGTTTAAGATGCAAGGATATTTTGGATTTTATTTATGAATGGAAATAAAGATTGAAAGTTAGGACCTTGTTAGTTATTTCCAATTCCTCAGGGCATCGCAGAGCATATCAGAAACATTATGAGGTTTGGGCTCTGATATAAAGGCAAACCGCAAATTGTTCTCAGATGCTCCGTAATTCTTATTAAAATCAAGTTGCTCTGGATAAAAGCACACACAGGACACACAATGCAGGCACCAATGTCCAAGAATTCACTCTCCACTCTGCTTCAATTATTTAACAAGATATCAATAAATACCACAAAGAGATTCCAACACAAAATTGCACTAATAAAGTCAGTGCTTTTTTCTCAAATTGCACTAATAAAGTCAGACTTGTTTCTCAAATGCGATAAATTAGGAATGCACTACATCTATCTTCCTAAAGCACCAATTTCTCTGCTTTCTACCTCCACTGCTTGATAGCTACAATCATTAAAAGAAGGTGGAAGATGTTATTTCCTCCCACACAGCATAACCTTTTTCTGGGAATGCCTCCAGAAAAAAAATCCTACTTAGTTTAGTTTAGTTTAGTTTAGAAACGCAGCACGGAAACAGGCCCTTCGGCCCACCGAGTCCGCACCGGCCAACGATCCCCGCACATTAACACCACCCTACGCACACTAGGGACAGTTTACAATTTTACCAAGCCAATTAGCCGACAAACCGGAGCTCCGATTTCCTCCCACTATCCAAAGATGTACTGGTTTGTACGTTAATTGGCTTTGGTAAAAAATTGAGAATTGACCCTAGGATGTACAATAATGCTAGTGACTGGTCGGCATGGACTCGGTGGGCCGAAGGGCATGTTTCCGCGTTTTATCTCTAAACTAAACTAAACTAAACTAAACTAAACTAAACTAAAATGTAAAATGAAGACAGATCCCGCTGGAAAGACTCAGGAGGTGAGGCAGAATCTGTGGGAAGAGAAATAGTGTGTATTAGAGCAAGTGGACCCGTTGGGCCCAAACCTCTCCTGCATTGGTGTAACACCCTCTCCTCCCCCACTCCCCCTCCCCTCCCCCAACTCCCCCTCCCTCCCTCCCTCCCTCCCTCCCTCCCTCCCTCCCTCCCTCCCTCCCTCCCTCCCTCCCTCCCTCCCTCCCTCCCTCCCTCCCTCCCTCCCTCCCTCCCTCCCTCCCTCCCTCCCTCCCTCCCTCCCTCCCTCCCTCCCTCCCTCCCTCCCTCCCTCCCTCCCTCCCTCCCTCCCTCCCTCCCTCCCTCCCTCCCTCCCCCTCCCCTCTCCTCCCCTCCCTCCCCTCCCCCCCACTCCACCCTCTCCCCTCCTCCCCTCTCCCCCACCCTCCTCTCTCCCCCTCCCTCCCCCTCCCTCCCCAACCCCTCTGCCCCCTCCATCCCCCTCAACCCCCTCCCCCTCCCTCCCCCCTCCCTCCCTAGGAGATAGATTTAAACTTAAAAATGTGAATAACAAAAAATATAACACCGATTTCAATTAAACCTCTTCCATTAGCACCAAAGGGACGACGGTGAGTAAGGTGGGCCTAAAATTGTCGTGCTACCGTGTACCGTTTTGGCTGTAGTTTAGGAACAAACAAACAAACAAACGAGAGTTTTAGTATAGAGATGTTTCTGGTTGGAGTTCCTTGCTCAGAGTTGTACGTTCTCCCCGTGACCTGCGTGGGTTTTCTCCGAGATCTTCGGTTTCCTCCCACACTCCAAAGACGTACAGGTATGTAGGTTAAATGGCTGGGTAAATGTAAAAATTGTCCCTAGTGGGTGTAGGATAGTGTTAATGTGCGGGGATCGCTGGGCGGCACGGACTTGGTGGGCCGAAAAGGCCTGTTTCCGGCTGTATATATATGATATGATATGATATGATGATAATGGATGGAGCTCCATCTGTTTCTCTCCACAGATGTTGCCTGACCTACTGAGCCTTTTCCAGCAGCTTCTGTTCTTATTTCAGATTTTCAGCTTTTTCATTTTTTTGGATTTACATTTAAAATATACTTCATTGCCAAATATACTTTGGACTTTTTTTCATTTTCTTTTGTAAATGGCGCCAAGATACGCGGACTGGTGCAAGAATCTCACTGTGAAGTGCCCACGTGATGATACGGAACCATCGAACCATCGCCTGTAAAATTGTGAACTGTGTATAAATGCAATACAGGTCTCTATCCAAGTCTTACGTACTCAAGCATCAATTGGTTCTACAACATTTGGCTATTGTTTTGTTTTTTTTGTGGGTCTGGAACAAGTTATTCTTTTAAGGCGACTGTCATCACATTTTGGCTTTGTGTTGGTTCATTCAGGAAGGCAAGAGGCCAGATGTGGGCCGAACGCGAACCTTTGGAAAGTTTTAATGCAGGATGACAAGAGACACTCACAGGTTGACCACAGTTGTTTCCAGTCACTTTGGAAAACAGAATGAGCAGCCATGATCACATTGAATGGCAGTGCTGGCTCGAAGGGCCGAATGGCCTCCTCCTGCACCTATTGTCTATTGTCTATTGTCTATTGATAGGTTTCATTGAGCAGGGTGGAACTGCAGATGCTGGCTTAAACTGAAGATAGACATTGAAAAGCTGGAGCAACTCAGCGGGACTGGCAGCATCTCTGGAGAGAAGGAATGGGCGACGTTTCGGGTCGAGCCCCCAATCGTCGGACATTGAGGGTGGAATAAGGCACGGAGTCGGATTTTGGGGGGACGATTTTCACTCGAACTACCTGAGAGATATTAAGAGTTGCATTGCATCGCACAACCATGAAATCCAGGAAATGACAAAGTGATCAGTTTGATCTGAAGCCCCAAATTGGAAGTTGGGCAGCAGCGAGGTTTTCTGAGATGAAGGTTTCAGCTCTGTAATAGTTTCCATGAGTGTTGCAGGAGTTGGCACGAGAGATGCTCAACTTGAACCCCGAGGACCAAACTTTGATCCTGTTTCCAGAACGCAAGTGCTGTCTGCTGCCTCTCTATCAGTGGCAGCAATATCAGATGCCGGCATCAATAGAAAGTGGAAAGACCGCAATATCTGTCAATGCTTAAACTCCCATTATTCTGTTTTCATAACTGCTTTCCACATGCTATTTTCTTGGCCTCGACAACATCGAAAGAATCGCATTCCGGCAAGTATCCATCATAGATTTGCCTTGTAATCTCCAAACCACCCTTATTTTAAGAAATTAATTAGCATTTTATTAATCCATTAGTTCAGTGACTTTAAAAAAAAAGGCTAATAATTGGGCCATTGCACGGCTTGTTATATCCGCGGTTGTGATTTCTAGTTCTCTATACACACACACACACGCAAAATAACAGGCTTACCCTAAGTGCTTCCTGACATTTTAAATGCCTGGCCACATGCCCTGCCAGCTGAGTATTTTTTCTTCCACAAAGATAAATCACCACTACAAAAGTGTCTTTTCTTAATCTGGAGTATCAAAAACAACATGAATTCCTGTTGTCCCTCCAGACTCTTTGCGATACATCGGTTGATTTCAGTGGAGCTGATTATTATGAATGAGCGTAATGCAGAGGGGCGTTAGAATTGCTGCCTCACAGCGCCGGAGACCCGGGTTCGATCCTGGCTACGGGTGCTTGTACGTTCCCCCCTCGGCCTGCGTGGGTTTTCTCTGAGATAATAGACAATAGACAATAGACAATAGGTGCAGGAGTAGGCCATTCAGCCCTTCGAGCCAGCACCGCCATTCAATGCGATCATGGCTGATCACTCTCAATCAGTACCCCGTTCCTGCCTTCTCCCCATACCCCCTCACTCCGCTATCCTTAAGAGCTCTATCCAGCTCTCTCTTGAAAGCATCCAACGAACTGGCCTCCACTGCCTTCTGAGGCAGAGAATTCCACACCTTCACCACTCTCTGACTGAAAAAGTTCTTCCTCATCTCCGTTCTAAATGGCCTACCCCTTATTCTTAAACTGAGGCCCCTTGTTCTGGACTCCCCCAACATTGGGAACATGTTGTTTCCTCCCACACTCCAAAGACGTGCAGGTTTGTTGGTTAATTGGCTTGGCGTATGCGTAAGTTGTCCCGTGTGTATGTAGGATAGCGTTAGCATGCGGGGATCGCTGGTCGGTGCGGACTTGGTGGGCCGAAGGGCCTGTTTCCGTGCTGTCTCTAAACTAAACTAAACTAAACTAAACACGGTCACTATGTATCTTACACAATTGAGACCTATGTTCTAGGCCGAAATGTACAATTACCATTACTAACCTACACATACCCTGACTTCAGTTAGACCATAGAACATAGGACAGTGAAGCACAGGAACAGGCCCTTCGGCCCGCAATGTCCATGCAGAGCATGATGCCAAGACCACTCTTATCTGCCTGCACATAATCCAACCCCTCCATTCCCTGCACATATCCAAAAGCATATTAAACACCACAATCGTATCTGCCTCCACCACCACCCCTGGCAACATGTTCCCGGTACCCACCACTCTCTGTGTGAACAACTTGCAGGTAATAGATGAACACAGGTGAGGGGGGGAATGGGGGGGGGGGGGGGGGGATGGGGGCTTTGACTGGCAAATGGTTGGACAAAAGCCACAGATTAAAAAAAGCATAAGTGTGAGACAAAAAGATTGAAGAGTTGCAATGTAGGTGGAAGAGGAGGCAGGGAAGAAATAGGTGTGCATGCAGGTGGGGGGGAAGGGGAGGGGGGAAGGGGGGGGGGCAGGGGGAAGAAAGAGAGGGTGTGGGGGAGAAAGGGGAAGAGGTGGAGAGGGGTTGATTGACCTTACCTGATATTAGAGAATTGAATGTTCATACCGTTGGGTTGTAAGCTACCCAAGCGGAATATAAGGTGCTGTTACCTCCAGCTTACATGTGGTAATGGAGGAGGCCCAGGACAGAAAGGTCAATGTGGGAATGGGAAGGGAAGTTGAAATGGTCGGCAACCGGGAGATCCAGAGGGCCTTGGTGGACTGAGAGCAAGTGTAAACTCCCGGTATTTATTGTGAATTGTCAATAAAGGTCACAAGAGGCACATGGAAGCTCCAACCGATGATGGTGATGAAGAAAATGTACAGCGTATGGAATGCTACCTCCATGAGGTGTACAAGTATCTGAGGAAGGATGTGTTGGCTCTGGAGAGGGTCCAGGGGAGGTTTACAGGAATGATCCCAGGAATGAGTAGGTTAACCTACGATGAGCGTTTGTCGGCACTGGGCCTGTACTCGCTGGAGTTTAGAAGAATGAGGGGGGGGGGGGGGGACCTCATTGAAACATACAGAATAGTAAAAGGCTTGGATAGAGTGGATGTGGAGAGGATGTTTTCCACTAGTGGGAGAGTCTTGGACCAGAGGTCACAGCCTCAGAATTAAAGGACGTTCTTTTAGGAAGGAGATGAGGTGAAATTTCTTTAGTCAGACGGTGGTGAATCTTGTGGAGTTCTTTGCCACAGAAGGCTGTGGAGGCCAAGTCAGTGGATATAGTTAAGGCAGAGATAGATAGATTCTTGGTTAGTGCGGGTGTCAGGGGTTATGGGGAGAAGGCTGGAGAATGGGGTTAGGAGGGAAAGATAGATCAGCCACGTGGAGTAGACTTGATGGGCCGAATGGCCTCATTCTACTCGTATCACTTATGACCTTAAGTACAGTGGAAGAAGTTCAACAGTGCAGTGGTGAACTGTACATGTGAATCCTTGGGTCAATATCTCCATGTGCACAATTTCACCTGGTACTGATCTCACCTGACCAATTTCCGTCTGGGGATGAATAAAGTGTTTCGTATCGTTTCGTATCGTATCGAAATTTGCCGCCTGACCCAACCTGAAGTAAATTGACTTTATGTGCAGTCAAGCATAACAAACAGGTGGTCACGGGTCTAATTTCAAAGTGATTTTCGCTTCTAATCAAACGCTCTGGAAAGACGCAGCATGTAACTTGATCACCCCTATTGTTAGACTGAATGTCAGTGTGGGCTGAATGTTTTCATCGCAGTCAAGCCTTCTACCGGATTTTACAGGTTAAAAAGAAGGGATGCTTCTTTTCAGGACAGGAAGGTGGCGTGAGGCGTACACGCTGCGGGGAAGTGGATTGTGTTCGTCGTGCGCGTGAGCTTCTAGTCCTCTGGTTGATAAAGCGGGCTGGAAGTGGGCGGCACGGTGGCGCAGCGAGTGGAGCCACTGCCTCGCGGCACCAGAGACCCGGGTTCCATCCTGACCTGGAATTCACTGCTTCAGAAGGCAGTGGAGGCCAATTCTCTGAATGCATCCAAGAGAGAGCGAGATAGAGCTCTTAAGGATAGCGGAGTCAGGGGGTATGGGGAGAAGGCAGGAACGGGGTACTGAATGAGAATGATCAGCCATGATCACATTAAATGGCGGTGCTGGCTCGAAGGGCCGAATGGCCTCCTCCTGCACCTATTGTCTATTGTCTATTGTCTATTGTCTATTGGGTAAAAAATCTCTATCTCATGATGTTACATGATATTCCCCACATGCTCTACATGTATAAAATCGCCCCTCATCCTCCTGCACTCCAAGGAATAAAGTCCTGGCCTGCCCAACCCCTCCCGACGACTCAGCGCCCTCGAGTCCTGGCAACATCCTTGGGTGCAACTTTACCCCCTCCTCACTTGGTTACAGCGGGCAAACGACCATCCTGCCCCCTCCCTCCCACGGTCCATTAAAGAAACATAGAAAACAGGTGCAGGAGTAGGCCATTCGGCCCTTCGAGCCAGCACCGCCATTCAATATGATCATGGCTGATCATCCAAAACCAGTACCCCGTTCCTGCCCTCCCCCCCATACCCCTTGATTCCGTTGGCACTCAGAGCTAAATCTAACTCTATCCTGAATATATCAAGATAGTCAGATAGTCAGACCGGTCGGAGAACTGGGAAGGGGGAGAGAGGGAAAGCAAGGGAAGCATAAGTAAGTGATTTGGAGTGTTCCTCAGTCTGTGACGTTAAACCTTACGAGCAGCGTTCACATAGAGAGCCCTTTACATTTCCAAATGCATTGTCATAAGGTCATAAGGTCATAAGGAATAATAGAATGAGGCCAGTCGGCCCATCGAGTCTACTCCGCCATTCAATCATGGCTGATCTATCTCTCCCTCCTAACCCCATTCTCCTGCCTTCTCTCCATAACCTCTGACACCCGCACTAATCAAGAATCTGTCTATCTCTGCCTTAAATATATCCACTGGCTTGGCCTCCACAGTCTTCTGTGGCAAAGAATTCCACAGATTCACCACCCTCTGACTAAAAAAAATGTCTCCTCATTTCCTTCCTAAAAGAACGTCCTTTAATTCTGAGGCTGTGACCTTTAGTCCTAGACTCTCCCACCAGTGGTAACATCCTCTCCACATCCTCTGTATCCAGGCCTTTCACTGTTCTGTACGTTTGAATGAGGTCACTTCCTTGTTCTTCTAAACTCCGTGTAGCTGTTTACCTTTTGCCTACGTGGTGGAGAAAGTCCGTCACCAATCAACAAACGTTTCCTTAGCAACCACAAGACCAGGGGAGACCTCACCTCACCAACGACTGAAGATCCCGGCAGTTACGGCCAGGAACGACATCGTGGGTTTGGTGTTCGGCCTGCTGCGCCATTCTGAGACAACGACCGCACTATGCTGGCATGGCACGAGACACCCCATTGCCTTAATCTGTTCATTCATTACTCTTAATCCGGGACCTGTTTCAAGAACAAACATTTATCATATCATATCATATCATATATATACAGCCGGAAACAGGTCTTTTCGGCCCTCCAAGTCCGTGCCGCCCAGCGATCCCCGTACATTAACACTATCCTACACCCACTAGGGACAATTTTTACATTTACCCAGCCAATTAACCTACATACCTGTACGTCTTTGGAGTGTGGGAGGAAACCGAAGATCTCGGAGAAAACCCACGCAGGTCACGGGGAGGACGTACAAACTCCTTACAGTGCAGCACCCGTAGTCAGGATCGAACCTGAGTCTCTGGCGCTGCATTCGCTGTAAAGCAGCAACTCTATCGCTGCGCTACCGTGCCGCCCAACTTATTTGACTTATTTTTCATTATTGTGCTAGTCATGCAGCGTGGAATCCGCCCTTCGGCCCAACCTCCCCATGCCGACCAACATGCCCCATCTACACTAGTCCCAGCTATCCGCGTTTGTCCCATGTCCCTCTAACCCTGTCCCACCTATGCACCTGTCTAAGTGTCTACCACATCCCTATCCACAGATAGACACAAAAAACTGGAGTAACTCAGCGGGCCAGACAGCATCTCTGGAGAGAAGGAATCGGTGACGTTTCAGGTCGAGACCCTTCTTCGGAGTCTCGACCCGGATTACATCAGTCTGAAGAAGGGTCTCGACCCGAAACGTCATTGATTCCTTCTCTTCAGAGATGCTGCCTGTCCCGCTGAGTTACTCCAGCTTTTTGTGTCTCTCTTCGGTTTAAGCCAGCATCTGCAGTTCCTTCCTACACATCCTATCCATGTACCTGTCTAAATGTTTCTGAAACATCGCAATAGTACCTGCCTCAACGACTTCCTCCGACAACTGTCCAGTATTTAATGTTGACCATCGTGGACTATCTTGGCTTCTGAAGCTGTCTATACAAAATGGCGGCGCTGCCCAGCAGCTGCGACTCACCTGCAGTCCGTTTGTCATTTGTGTTTTTTGTTGTTTTTTGTCTTAATTGTAGTGTTTAGATGTGATGTAGTGTTTTTTGTGGTTGTGTACTATGTGTGGGGGGGGGGGGGGACTGTAAAATTGTCTCTTCCGAATGGAGACCCAACCTTTTTTTCTGGGTGGTGTCTCCGTTCACGCTGCGGCCTACCATCGGCCAAACACCTGGAGCTGGCGGCCTCCACCTGGGACCACCTGGGCTCTGGTTCGCAGAGCCCGCGGACCGGACTCACCATCTGCGGATATCGGAAGCTCGCAGGCCCTGCCCTGGGTGGGGGCCGACATCGGGAGCTCCGGCAGCGGCAGCGTCTTTGCCCGCCCCGAATCGCGGGGCTTGGGTCGGCTGGCCGAGGACCTTTCACCGTCTGGCGCGGCCTGGAACAGGCCGCGGGATTTTCTCCGTCCGGCGGGGGCTTCAATGTCGGGAGCCCCGACCACCCTGACGTGGCAACTTCAACAGCCTGACCGCGGGAGAAGACGACAGGGAAGAGAAAAGACATTCTGGCCTTCCATCACAGTGAGGAGGTAACTGGAGGAGACTCACTGTGATTGATGTTTCTTTATTTTTTGTTTTGTGTCGGTTTGTGATTGTGTGTGTTATTGCTTATTTTTATTGCTCTTATTGTTGGACTGTGGGTAATGGAATTTCATCCAAAAGACTTGTTTTTTTTGGATGACAGTAAAGGCTATTCTGATTCTGATTCTGATTCTGATTCTGATCCAAGCTATTACAATCTCAAAGTTTGCAAAATGGCACAATAGTAGCCATGTGCAGGAAGGAACTGCAGATGCTGGTTTTTGTACCGAAAACAGGCGTAATAGTGCTGAAGAAATCTGAAGAATAGTTCCGATCTCAAAATGTCACATATTCCTTTTCTCCAGAGATGCTGCCTGTCCCGTTTAGTTACTCCAGCACTCTGTGGGTAAAATGTAGTACTGCAGAGGAAGTTGGCGGAGCCCAGAGCCAGGGTTCACAGTTTAAGAATAAGGGGGAGGCCATTTAGGACTGAGATGAGGAAAAACTTTTTCACCCAGAGAGTTGTGAATCTGTGGAATTCTCTGCCACAGAAGGCAGTGGGGGCCAATTCACTGGATGTTTTCAAGAGAGAGTTAGATTTAGTTCTTAGGGCTAAAGGAATCAAGGGATATTGGGAAAAAAGCAGGAATGGGGTACTGATTTTGGGTGATCATATTGAATGGCGGTGCTGGCTCGAAGGGCCAAATGGCCTACTCCATTAGATTATCACCATACCAGACCTTTGAAAGAGATAGCTATAGGTATACTGGATGCCCAAGTGTAAGAAAATAACTGCAGATGCTGGTACAAATCGAAGGTATTTATTCACAAAATGCTGGAGTAACTCAGCAGGTCAGGCAGCATCTCAGGAGAGAAGGAATGGGTGAAGTTTCGGGTCGTCACCCATTCCTGCTCTTCTGAGATGCTGCCTGACCTGCTGAGTTAGTCCAGCATTTCCGGATGCTCAAGTTATCATTTTCCAAAATTCGATAAAACTGGGAATTGTTCTGGTGAATTTGAAGGTTAGCAGAACGGCCCCCACTGTTTAAGGTCATCAGGTCATAAGGTCATGTGACAAGAGTAGAATTAGGCCATTCGGCCCATCAAGTCTACTCCGCCATTCAATCATGGCTGATCTATCTCTCCATCCTAACCCCATTCTCCTGCCTTCTCCCTATAACCTCTGACACCCGTGCTAATCAAGAATCTATCTATCTCTGCCTTAGAAATATCCACTGACTTGACCTCCACAGCCTTCTGTGGCAAAGAATTCCACAGATTCACCACCCTATGACAAAGAAATTTCTCCTCATCTCCTTCCTAAAAGAACGTCCTTTAATTCTGAAGCTGTGGCCTCTGATCCTAGACTCTCCCACTAGTGGAAACATCCTCTCCACACCCACTCTATCCAAGCCTTTCACTATTCTGGATGAAAAGAGGGAGAGAAATCCGAGACAGACAAGTATATTAATTAAATGTTAGACGCTGGGAAAATGTTAGAATCTATAACGATGGATGTAACAACAGAACGTATTGAAATGAATAATAGGTTTGATTAGAATCCACATGGGCTTATGAAAAGTAAACCTATGTTCAAATAACCTGCTGGAGTTCTTGTGACTCATGGGATTGATCAAGGGAAATATGTATCCGTGATGTATTTGGATTATTAGAGGGTGTTGATAAGGTCCCACGGAATGGGTTGGTCACCATGGTGAGAGTGTGCAGCATAGAAAGTACCGTCCTGATGTGGTAGAGAATTGGTTATAGGACAGAAGACAAAGACAAAGGAGATGAGGAGGAATTTCTTTAGTCAGAGGGTGGGCATTTGTGGAATCCATTGCCACAGAAGGCTGTGGTGGCCAAGTCCGTGGATATTTTTAAGGCAGAGATAGATAGATTCTTGATTAGTATGGTTGTCAGGGGTTATGGGGAGAAGGCAGGAGAATAGGGTTAGGAGGGAGAGGGAGTAGACTTGATGGGCCAAATGGCTTAAATCAGCTCCTATCACTTATGACCTCTTTCAGTGGATTCAAGGTCTGCTGCAGGAGGCACCCCTGAGAAACAAAGATGACCGGGAGAGGAGGATAGGAGAAGAGGAAAGGAGAGAAGAGGAGAGGAGAGGAGAGGAGAGAAAAAAGGACAGGAGAGGAGGGGAGGAGGAGAGGAGAGGAGAGGAGAGGAGAGGAGAGGAGAGGAGAGGGGAGGAGAGGAGAGGGGAGGAGGAGAGTGGCGTCGGTTGGTGGGCCGATCCGTTCGTGGGTGACAGAGGAGGCCCTGCAGCAGCCTGGGGCTCGCCTGGATCGGGAACTGCTCCAGTAAACCCAGCACGAGGGCGGACTAAAAGGTCAGTGTGGGAACGGGAAGGGGAGTTGAAGTGGTTGGCAGCCGGGAGTTCCGGTAGGCCTTGGCGAACCGAGGTCAGTGAAACAGTCGCCGAGTCTGCGCTTGATCTCACCGATGTGCAGGAGGCTGCATCAGGAAAGCCAGATGCAGTGGATGAGCTTAGAGCAGGTGCACGTGAACCTCTGTCTCACCTGGAAGGACTGCTAGGTCCCTGGATGGAGTCGAGGGGGAAGGTATGGGGACAGGTGTTGCATCTCCTGCGGTACCTGGGGATGGGGTGGTTTGGTTTAAGTGAACCAAGGAGTTGTGGAGTTTTGACCGTTTTGGCCTGGAGACCATAGGTCTCTGACCACTGCCATCTCCACTGTCCACACAGCCAGAGACCCGGGTTTGATCCCAACCACGGGTGGTGTCTGTACGTGGGTTTTGTCCGAGACCTTCAGTTTCCTCCCACACTCCAAAGACGTGCAGGTTTGCAGGTTGATTGGCGTGGTATGAGTGTCAATTGTCCCTAGTGTGTGTTGGGTGGTGTTAATGTGCGGGGGTCGCTGGTCGGCGCGGGCTCGGTGGGCCGAAGGGCCTGTTTCCGCGCTGTATATCTCTAAACTAAACTAAACATTAGCCACCTGTAGTTAACACAGCAAAGATAGACACAAAAAGCTGGAGCAACTCAGCAGTATAAGAAGATAACTGCAGATGCTGGTACAAATCGAAGGTTTTTATTCACAAAATGCTGGAGTAACTCAGCAGGTCAGGCAGCATCTCGGGAGAAAAGGAATAGGTGACGTTTCGGGTCAAGACCCTTCTTCAGACTTTTTCCGACTGTCTAGCTTCGTTGTGAGCCAGTAACTGAAGTTCCTTCTTATCGCGGCCAGGACTGGCTAACACAGTAAGGACCAGAAACAAAGCAACGATCACTCTGTATCTGCCTGGCTCAACGTCACACTGACAAACTCGTTGAACCCCTAAGTGGCGCATTCATGCTTAAAACATTCAGAAGAAATTTGAAGAGCTCAGCTTGAATGTAACGAGATCTACACTGGCCTATCACTCGGCCGGTGAACGTTTCGGAAAGAACAAGTTGGTGAGATTTGCCACCACGAAGGAGGTTCCAATTCACGTTCCGCCTAAACTGCAAACGCACCGCAAGGCGACAACGTATAATTCTTAATATGCAGGCGGTGCAGAGTGAAGAGGAGACACCACCTACTGATTGGAATGATACTGTGAGTTACAAGTGAGAAAGGCAATAGATATATCAATAACAGCCCGCAAAGTAAAGGTATATAATACTCCAGGATGGGTCACCTAACATCATATCACTTTGGATGGGACATCACGGTTCAATGACAGCCAATCCATTAGAGTCAAAAGAATTCTGAGCGCTTTAGCTGCACGCGCATGCACTCAGCATTAAGTCTTCTGCTGGGATTGCTGGCACCGCAGCCTCAATGGAACATGTTTTAAACTGCGTGCTCCTATAGCTTAGTTTAGTTTAAAGACACAGGCCCTTCGGCCCACCGAGTCCGCGCCGACTTACAATTTTTATCGAGGCCAATTAACCTACAAACCTGCACGTCTTTGGAACGTGGGAGGAAACCGGAGCACCCGGAGAAAACCCACGCAGGTCACGGGGAGAACGTGCCAACTCCGTGGAGACAGCTCCCGTAGTCAGGATCGAACCCGGGTTTCTGCCACTATAAGGCAATATCTCCGGACAAAAAGCTCTGTGCATTTACCCAATCTATTTGTCTCATCATTTTGTACACCTGAATAAGATTGCCCCTCAGCCTCCTGCGCTCCAAGGAATAAAAACCGAGCCTGCTCAACCTCTCTCTATGGCTCTACCTATGGCGGAATAGATGCAATGGGCTGAATGGCCTGATGTTCCTCCTATGTCATGTTCTTATGGCAGTGGTTTAAATGTGCTCAGTCTTTGCTGTATCTGTGAATGTCTTGGTCTGATTCATGGCATTCTAGTGATGATTAGACCATTCAAATAACCATTTGAATTCAATTCCAATAACTGTGATCAGGATCGAACCTGGGTCTCTGGCGCTGTAAGGCAGCAGCTCTACCGCTACGCCACCGAGTCGCCTTCAAATGTTATGTACATAGGTATACATCAGAAACATCAGGGAATCATGCAGCAAAATGTAATTCTGCAGGAGGGTATAGATAGTCTGGACAGCGGGGAGTGAGAGGGTAAATGGCATCTAATCCAGAGAGGTGTGTGACAATAGACAATAGACAATAGGTGCAGGAGTAGGCCATTCAGCCCTTCGAGCCAGCACCACCATTCAATGCGATCATGGCTGATCACTCTCAATCAGTACCCCGTTCCTGCCTTCTCCCCATATCCCCTCACTCCGCTATCCTTAAGAGCTCTATCCAGCTCTCTCTTGAAAGCATCCAACGAACTGGCCTCCACTGCCTTCTGAGGCAGAGAATTCCACAACTTCACCACCCTCTGACTGAAAAAGTTCTTCCTCATCTCCGTTCTAAATGGCCTACCCCTTATTCTTAAACTGTGGCCCCTTGTTCTGGACTCCCCCATCATTGGGAACATGTTATCTGCCTCTGTTATTGAGTGTGAAGGTACACAGGGCCGTCTTAACGCATGGGCCTGATGGGCACTTGCCCGGGGCCCCACGAGCATAGGGCCCCCATGCTGATCTGTGTATGTTAAGTGACTTGCAATAAATAAATACTACTTTAAAAATGTAGGTTCAATAAGTGCTTTTTTCGCAACATTTTCGGTCACTAAGTGCTTCTCACAGCGATCTGTAAGTGCTTTTCGCAACAATGTAGCACCCTAAGTCCATCGCTAAGTGCTTTTCGGTAAGTGCTTTTCGCCGGCACGAAAGGGGGGGGGGGGCTGGTAGGGAAAGGGGGATGGGGGAGAGTAACGGTAGGGGCCCCAGTACACTGCTTTGCCCGGGGGCCCATAATGCTGTAAAAACGGCCCTGGGGGTACATAGAGGCAAAGGGACCATGTACCAAATGGCAGGATATCGGTGGTCTTGGAGGGGAGGATGCTCCTCAAACTGCGGAGCATCCTGGACAATACAGTCTCCAAAGAGGTAGAAAATAGCTTAGGACCGCTCTCTAGATGGTGATAGGATGGTTCAGTTACCTGATAACAGCTGGGAAGAAACTGTCCCTGAATCTGGAGATGTACGTTTTCAAACTTCTGTACCTCTTGCCCGATTTTGTTTTTTTAGATTTAGAGATACAGTGCAGAAACAGGCCCTTCGGCCCACCGGGTCCGCGCCGCCCAGCGATCCCCGCACATTAACACTATCCTACACCCACTAGGGACAATTTTTACATTTGCCCAGCCAATTAACCTACAAAACCTGTACGTCTTTGGAGTGTGGGAGGAAACCGAAGATCTCGGAGAAAACCCACGCAGGTCACGGGGAGAACGTACAAACTCCGTACAGTACAGCACCCGTAGTCAGGATCGAACCTGAGTCTCCGGCGCTGCATTCGCTGTAAGGCAGCAACTCTACCGCTGCGCCACCGTGCCGCACGATGGGAGAGGGGAGAAGAGGGAGTGGTATGCCAAAGCACAGGAACACAGGAGACTGCTGGACTTAACCCGTCCATCACTGGCACGGCCTCGAGATTCAAGAGTCAAGAGTGTTTTATCTTGCAGAGCATCCTGGACGATACAACTCATCCCCTCCATGACACACTGGTCAACCTGAGGAGCACCTTCAGCAACAGACTGGTCCCACCAAGATGCAGCACAGAACGCCACAGGAGATCCTTCTTCCCTGTGGCTATCAAACTGTACAACTCCATCCCCTTCTGTCGTGGGGTAGACTGAGACTGACTACCCCCTCCCCATCCCCAATCTTTGCACACCCCAAATTATGGACTTTCCACTCGCCACTTTAATGTCATGTTTCATGGATCTTGTTGTGTGTTTATGACTGTTGGCAGACCAATTTCCCTCCTGGGATAACTAAAGTTCTATCGATTCGTATCGTATCAGTGGTGTAGACTGTCGAGCAACAAGGGATTCCATGATTCAATTATACGTTATTGTTACATGCACATAGGTCCAGTGAAACTCTTCGTTGTTTGTTAGTTTAGCGTACAACCCGGTAAAATCCTGCAGCAGTCCTCACCTGGGCAGTACACAATGGAGTCGCCAGGTTTCTGACACCGACAAAGTCTCAAAGGTTCTTAGTACAGTCTTATTTGTCTCTCCGCAGCGTCGATTCCTGTCTCAAGTTATACAGCACGGAAACAGGCCCTTCGGCTCGACTCGTCCATGCCGACCAAGGTGCCCCAACCAAGCTAGTCCCATTGACCCGCTGAGTTGACTTGTTGTGTTGTAGGAAGGAACTGCAGAGGCTGGTTTAAACTGAAGATAGACACAAAAAGCCGGAGTAACTCAACGGGTCCGACTGCATCACTGGAGAAAAGGAGTAGGTGATGTTTCCTGTCGAGACCCTTCTTCAGACCTGAAAGGTCACCTATTCCTTTCGTCATAGAGTGATACAGCGTGGAAACACCCTTGGCTCAACTTCCCCGCAACGGCCAATATGTCCCAGCTACACTAGTCCCACCTGCCAGCATTTGGCCCACATCCCTCTAACCCTTTCCTGTCCATGTACCCGTCCAAATGTCTTTTAATTATGCCTGGACTACCTCCTCTGGCAGCTCGTTCCATACACCCACCACCCTCTGTGTGTGAACAAGTTGCCTCTCAGGTTCCTATTAAATCTTTCTCCTCTCATTTGCCTACTTCATCCTCTGGTGAGAAAAAAAACCCCACACGAACTAAACCGTGAATTCTCCCAAGCCAGACGCAAAATGCTGGCGTAACTCAGCGGGACAGGCAGCGTCTCTAGCGAGAAGGAACGGGTGACGTTTTGGTTCGGGACCATCTGAAAATTGAAGAAATATCCTGGACCAGTTTCCCCCAGGTATTTCTTATTCATTTTACATGTTAAATTATACACGCAGAGCAGGCATGAGTTCACTTTCCTCTCGGTAATATGACCGGGGCTCCCACAGCCGAGAGCAATCCCTTAGAGTACCGGTATTAATAAACAGATAATTAGGCTGTGGATCATTTTAGATGTCGATTAGGGTTTTAAGATGCACGCGAATCAATAAATTTGAATGGTAAAGATCAATATTGAGGGAGTTAATGCTTTGCAATTTGGTGCTTGATCGTGAAGTTTGGGTATTTTAAGCAAATTGGATTGGTGACACTGTCACTGCAGAGCTGTGCGGTGTAATAGTCTTTCTTCGAGCATCGTGCATGGGTGAGTAAGGCCTGATTACTCAGTTCCAAGGTCTTCCTCATGGGTAATCTTATACAAAGCATGTATTGTAAGAAACCAAGAACATAGTTCAATGAATTATACAGACGATGGAATGAGTAATGAATCTCCATTATGCCATATTCTGTAAAAACAACAAAAAAAGATCACACCTTTTCGCAATGTTAAATATCATTTATGACACCTCTCTGTTGAAAGGGTGGACTTATCATATCATATCATATCATATATATACAGCCGGAAACAGGCCTTTTCGGCCCTCCAAGTCCTTGCCGCCCAGTGATCCCCGTACATTAACACTATCCTACACCCACTAGGGACAATTTTCACATTTACCCAGCCAATTAACCTACATACCTTTCCGAAGCTTTGTCACCAGAGAGCTTCCTTTGCCAAATCTCAATATTTGCACTTAATATTTCGATGGACGTTAGATCAAAGCAGAACTTGACTCTTTGAGGATTAAACAAAAAGACACAAAAGTGGTCTGCGACCAATGTGATGGGCATACTGGAGCAACTCAGCAGAATGACCAGACGAAACTAATGTGTAGAATTTTGTAATGACATTAAAATTAAAATAGAAGGTATTTATTCACAAAATGCTGGAGTAACTCAGCAGGTCAGGCAGCATCTCAGGAGAGAAGGAATGGGCGACGTTTCGGGTCGAGACCCTTCTTCAGTCTCGACCCGAAACGTCGCCCATTCCTTCTCTCCTGAGATGCTGCCTGACCTGCTGAGTTACTCCAGCATTTTGTGAATAAATACCTTCGATTTGTACCAGCATCTGCAGTTATTTTCTTTAAATTAAAATAAATATCTGAAGAAGGATCTCATCCCAAAATATCTCTTGCCCATGTTCTCTGGAGATGCTGCCTGACCCCTTACAAGAATGACTCCAGGAATGAGTGGGTTAGCATACGATGAGCGTTTGTGGGCACTGGGCCTGTACACGCTGGAGTTTAGATGGCTGAGGGGGGGGGGGAACCTCATTGAAACTTACAGAATAATGAAAGGCTTAGAGTGGATGCGGAAAGGATGTTTCCACTGGTGGGAGAGTCTAGGACCAGAGGTCACAGCCTCAGAATTAAAGGGCGCTCTTTTAGAAATGAGGTGAGGAGGAACCTTTTTAGTCTGTGGAACTCGTTGCCAAGTCAGTGGATATTTTTAAGGGAGAGATGGACAAATTCTTGATTAGAACAGGTGTCAAGAGTTATGGGGAGAAGGCAGGAAAATGGGATTAGGAGGCAGAGATCAGCCATGATTGAATGGCGGAGTAGACTCGATGGGCCGAATGGCCTAATTCTACTCCTATAACTTGTGACCCGCTTAGTTACTCCTGCATTTACTGTTTGTCTATAGTCAGTGGAAAGACTATACATGATTACAATTGAGCTATCCACATAGATGCACGATAAAAGGAATAACGTTCAGTGGAAGATAAAATCCAGTAAAGTCTATTCTATTGATTCAGTGCCAGGACTTAATGTATTACCAGTTATATTCATTCCTCCTTTGGCACACATTTTGTAAACACGATAACAACAGTGTTGTACAGCACACAAAACACTAGTTTTGTTGTAAGCCCACAAATTCCCACAGCTACCTTGACTACATCTCCTTCCAAGAACGCCACTCCTTACCCTCACATTCTCAATCTTGAGTTTGAGCTTACGTTTTAGTTTATTGTCACGTGTACCGAGGTACAGTGAAAAGCTTTTGGTGCGTGCTGACCAGTCAGTGCAAAGACAACACATGGTTACAATTGAGCCGTCCACAGTGTACAGAAACATGATAAAGGGAATAATGTTGAGTGCAAGGTAAAGTCCAATCAAAGATAGTCCGAGGATCTCGAATGAGGTAGATGAGGTCCTATGAAGGTGGTGAATCTGTGGGATTCTTTGCCACAGGCGGCAGTGGAGGCCAGGTCAGTGGATATTTTTAAGGCAGAGATAGATAGATTCTTGATTAGTACGGGTGTCAGGGGTTATGGGGAGAAGGCAGGAGAATGGGGTTAGGAGGGAGAGATAGATCAGCCATGATTGAATGACGGAGTAGACCTGATGGGCCAAATGGCCTCATTCTACTCCTATTCCTTATGACCTGATGACCTTAGATAGTAGTTCAGCATTGCCCTCTGGTTGTGGTACGATGGTTCAGCTTTTAGATTTAGAGATAAAGCGCAGAAACAGGCCCTTCGGCCCACCGGGTCCGTTCCACCCAGCGATCCCCGCACATTAACACTATCCTACACCCACTAGGGACAATTTTTACATTTGCCCAGTCAATTAACCTACAAACCTGTACGTCTTTGGAGTGTGGGAGGAAACCGAAGATCTTGGAGAAAACCCACGCAGGTCACGGGGAGAACGTACAAACTCCGTACAGACAGCGCCCATAGTCAGGACCGAACCTGGGTCTCCGGCGCTGCATTCGCTGTCAGGCAGCAACTCTACCGCTGTGCGATAGTTGCCCGAGAATAGCTGGGTAGAAACTGTCCACATCTGCTCTGAAGATGAGGCCTTCCACTCCAGGATTTCTGAGGTCCACTTTCTTCAGTAAACATGGCTTTTTCCCGCAGTTATTGATGGATCCCTCACCTGCATCCCCTGTATCTCTTAGTTACGCTCTCACACCCCCCCTCCCCTCCCCCCAGACAGAACAAGGATAGGCTTCACATGTAGGAAAGAACTGCAGATGTTTAGTTTAGTTTAGTTTAGAGATACAGAGCGGAAGCAGGCCCTTCGGCCCATCGAGTCTGCCGCGACCAGCGATCCCCGAAGATTAACACCATCTTACACGCACTTGGGACAATTTACACAAACATGCAAGCCAATTAACCTACAAACCTGTACGTCTTTGGAGCGTGGGAGGAAACCGATGATCCCACCGGAGAAAACGCCACTCCTTACCGGAGAAAACCCACGCAGGTCACGGGGAGAACGTACAAACCGCGTCTCTGGCGCTGCTAGCACTGTAAGGCAGCAACTCTACCGCTGCGCCACCGTTCTTCAGATTGAGAGTCAGGGGAGAGGGAGACACAAAGATAGGGAAGGATAGGGTGTGAAAACGAGACATCAAAGGAGATGTTCAAGGAAAATGTAGAATAACATCATTGTTAGCTAGAAGTAGGTGACAAGGAAGCGTACGGAGATGACATTTTGTGTCTACTCAAGGATGGACTTCCCCTGGTCCTCACCTTTCACCCCACCAAGCTCCGCATCCAACACATCAGTATTGGACATTCTTGCCACCTTCAACTATTTCCCACCACCATTCCCATTTCCCCGTCCCACCCCTCTCGCGGAAGCAGTTTTGCCGGTTTTTAAAGCTTTTTGGGAGGGAATTGTTGGTCAACAATGTGCATTTTTGATGGTCTGCCTTTTTGAGACCTACAGATCCCTTTGATGGTGGGGTGGGGAGGTCAGTGCCCGTGATGGACTCTCCACACCACATCTCAGGTAACTGTACTTAACCATGTTGCTATACAATGAAATACTAAACCCAGTTCAGACAACCGACTTTTACTTAAGTGTATCGTCCGAAAATGAGTAATTTGCAAAAGTGAAATATTCTCAAGGACCAGCCTCACCCCGGTCACTCCCTCGAACATCAGGCAAGAGGTACAGAAGTGTGAAAACGTACACCTCCAGATTCAGGGACAGTTTCTTCCCAACTGTCAAGAGGCAACTGAACTGTCCTCTCACCAACTAGAGATCGGTGGTCTTGATCTCCCACCTACCTCATTGGCATATCTTGGACTATCTTTAATTGAACTTTGCACTAAATATTGTACCCTTTATCCTTTATCTGTGCACTGTGGACAACTTAGGCGGCACGGTGGCACAGCGGTAGAGTTGCTACCTCACAGCGCCAGAGTCCCGGGTTCGATCCTGACTCCGGGTGCTGTGGGTACTGAGTTTGTACGTTCTCCCTGTGACCCGCGTGGGTTTTCTCCGGTTTCCTCCCACACACCAAAGACGTGCGGGTTTGTAGGTGAATTGGCTTCGGTAAATTGTAAAATGAAGCCCGCCTTCTCCCCCTAACCCCTGACACCCTTAGTCTAAGGTCCAAAGACTTGATCGTAATCGTGTATAGTCTTTTTCATTGACTGGATGGCATGCAAATTTAAAAGGCTTTCCTCTGTACCTCAGTACACGTGACGATGCTGAACTAAACTCAACTAAACTGAAGTAAACAGCGAATTCAGATTGGAAAGTGTTTACAAAGCTCCACATTGATATGTTACTTGTACACTATTTGCGTTGTAAGATCTTTCTCTGGAACAGGGGTCGTCTTTGTTCTCCTGTGAGTCAGAGGGCATGGTCTTCCTTCGGCAAAGACACCCTCTTGTGATCCATCTGAGTCACCGTGTTTCAATCGTTAGTTACACTGACTCTCTGTCTTCACTCCGATTATTTTTACCAGCACCAAAGCCACGGGCAGTCAATTAAAATGGACGATTCAATCTCAACTCATTCACTTTTCCATTTGTGGGGCCAATTTTTGTAAGTCACTCACTGAAGTGGGATCAACAACTGTCCACCAATGTTGCGAGCCAATTAATTCCCTTTGTTCATTGTTCGTGCTGTGTTGCTTTATCCCCTGAAATAAAATGTTCCCATAATGTCTCCATAATAATTCGGCAAATTGGAAAATGGCCCAAGTGATAGCAGGCAGTCTATAGATAGACCAGAAGCAAACACTTCAGCCACAATAGCCCATGTCTACAACGAGGCATCTGTCTCCCTGCGGATTAAATTTAGACGATGATCTGGAATAGCACATGATCTTGATCTGTTTTGCAGAAACCTTTTATTAACCTAAATGTGACCCCCATCTTACAGCGAGAGCGTGGGCAGTCACGGTGGCGCAGCGGTTAGAGTTGCTGCCTTACAGCGAATGCAGCGCCAGAGACCCGGGTTCGATCCCGACTGCGGGTGCTGTCTGTCCGGAGTTTGTACGTTCTCCCCGTGACCTGCGTGGGTTTTCTCCGAGATCGTCGGTTTCCTCTCACACCCCAAAGACGTGCAGGTTTGTAGGGTTAATTGGCTTGGTAAATGTAAAAATTGTCCCTAGTGGGTATAGGATAGTGTTAGTGTGCGGGGATCGCTGGTCGGTACGGACCCGGAGGGCCGAAGGGACTGTTTCCGAGCTGTATCTCCAAACTAAACTAAACGAAACTGAAGTATAAGAAAATAACTGCAGATGCTGGTACAAATCGATTTATTCACAAAATGCTGGAGTAACTCAGCAGGTCAGACAGTATCTCGGGAGAGAAGGAATGGGTGACGTTTCGGGTCGAGACCCTTCTTCAAATGAAACTGAAGATGGGAAGGTGAGTGAGATCTGAATCATGAAGACGGAGAGAGATATGGGTACAACCCTGCCCAGGGCACCACATTGGAGTCAATGCAGGGACTCGACAGCTGGTTTAGTTTATAGAGTCATAGTCATACAGTCATAGTCATACAGCATGGAAACAGGCCCTTTGGCCCAATCTGTCCACACTGGCCAACATGTCCCAGCTACACTAGTCCCATCTGCCCGTGCTTGGTCCATATCCCTCCAAACCTGTCCTATCCATGCACCTGTCTAACTGTTTCTTAAATATTGTTATAGTCCCAGCCTCAACTACCTCCTCTGGCAGCTTGTTCCATACACCCATCACCCTGTGTGTGAAAACGTTACCCCTCAGATTCCTATTAAATCATTTCCCCTTCACCTTAAACCTATGTCGTCTGGTCCTCGATTCCCCCACTCTGGGCAAGAGACTGTGAATCTACCCGATCTACTCCTCTCATTTTAGTTTAGTTTAGAGATACAGCGTGGAAACAGGCCCTTCGGCCCACCAAGTCTGCACTGACCAACGATCCCCACACATTATCACTATCCTACACTAGGGACAATTTTTACAAATATACCAAGCCAATTAACCTACAAACCTGTACGTGTGGACTCGGTGGGCCGAAGAGCTTATTTCCGCGCTGTGTGTCTAAACTATACTAAAATGAGAGGAATAGAGTGTGTACGGAAATCAAAGTTCTCTGAGAAAACCCACGCCGTTCACGGGGAGAACGTACAAACTCCGTACAGACAGCACCCGTAGTCAGGATTGAACCCGGGTCTCTGGCGCTGCAAGTGCTGTAAGGCAGCAACTCTACCGCTGTGCCACCGTGGCACTCTTTCACAACCTCAGTTTCAAGTTTTAGCTCGGAAGGCTTCAAAACTTGCCTCTTCACACTTTGAGCTGTAACATTATCTTGAACAGACCATTCAGTGCAGATTAACATTAAATGCAATGCAGAAGACAGACACAAAATGCTGGAGTAACTTAGCGGGTCAGGCAGCATCTGTGGAGAACAAGGATGGGTGATGATTCAGGTTGGGACCTTCTTCAGACTGACGTCACCCCAGAGTAACCTGCTAAGTTACTCCAGCACTTTGCGTCTTCTTTTGCAAACCAGCACCTGCAGTTACTTGTTTCCACGTGGCATTTAGATTATCACATTCAGATGACTAATCTTGATTTTGCTTAATTAACCTCTATCATTCTTTTTTTCCCAGTAATCAAGGTAATATTGCTGCTCTAATTCTCCATAATTTTAGCAACACATTTTTATAAATCTCGGCCTGGTGGCACAGTCGCACAGCGGTAGAGTTGCTGCCTTACAGCGCTTACAGCTCCGGAGAGACCTGGGTTCGATCCCGACTACGGGTGCTGTCTATACGGAGTTTGTACGTTCTCCCCGTGACCTGCGTGGTTTTTCTCCGCGATCTTCGGTTTCCTCCCACACTCCAAGGACGTACAAGTTTTTTAGGTTAATTGGCTGGGTATAAATGTAAATTGTCCCTAGTGTGTGTAGGATAGTGTGGGGATCACTGATCGGGGTGGACTCGGTGGGCCGAAGAGCTTGTTTCCGCGCTGTATCTCAAAACTATACTAAAGTGAGAGGAATAGATCAGTATAAATGTAAAATTGTCCCTGGTGTGTGTGTAGGATATTGTTAATGTGTGGGGATCACTGGTCGGTGCAGACTCGGTGGGCTGCAGGGCCTGTTTCTGCGCTGAACAAGATCTCCGAACGGAACTAAAAACACTAAAGCTAAATGTCATTTCTAAAGGTCAATACCAAATCCCAAAGATGCGCGGGTTTTCAAGTCTGATCTGAAGTCTGTCATGAGTCTGAAGTAGGGTCCCGACCCGAAACGTCACCTATCCATGTTCTCCAGAGATACTGCCTGACTTGCTGAGTTACTCCAGCACCCTGTGAAACATCACCTATCCATGTTCCCCAGAGATGGTGCCTGACCCATTGAGTTACTCCAGCACTCTGTGAAACGCCACCTATCCATGTTCCCCAGAGATGCTGCCTGACCCGCTGAGGTACTCCAGCGCTCTGTGAAACATCACCTATCCATGTTCTCCAGAGATGCTGCCTGACCCATTGAGTTACTCCAGCTCTCTGTGTAACGTCACCTATCCATGTTCTCCAGAGATGCTGCCTGACCCACTGAGTTACTCCAGCACTCTGTGACTTTTGCAAAACAATTGTAATGCTCCACCACAAATAGCAGCTATTTGCCAAGAATGTGATCTTCGCTATTTTGGGAACTACACATTTTTGGTTTAATTTCTCATGGAGCAGAAAAAGAAAATGGTTTGCTTAGTACGGCACGGTGGCGCAGCGGTAGAGTTGCTGCCTCACAGCGCCAGAGACCCGGGTTCCATCCTGACTACGGGCGCTGGTCTGCACGAAGTTTGTACGTTCTCCCCGTGACCTGCGTGGGGTTTTCTCCGAAATCTTCTGCTTCCTCCAACACTCCGACGACGTGCAGGTTTGTAGGTTAATTGGCTTGGTATAAGTAGAGATTGTCCCATGTATGTAGTAGGATAGCGCTAGTGTGCAGCGATCGCTGGTCGGCGCGGATTCAGTGGGCCAAAGGGCCTGTTTCCGCACTGTGTCTCTCAACCAAACTAAAGTAAACTAGACTCGGTGGGCCTCTGTGTGTGTACTGCACTAAGTGGGGTGATTGTGTTCATGTACAGGAATACTCCTGCTGCTCTGAATGCAACAAACGCATTTCACTGCACCTGGTACACACGGCAAGAAAGAAACCATTGAAACAATTGTATTTTCAGAACGGATGTGCACGTGGACAGCTTCCTCGCTATATACTTAATCCATGCTGATTTTCAGCGCAACGCTGAGCCTGATTTAAAATGACTAAAAGGCTTCCATCTCCCTTGGTGAGGGGCTTGACCCCTTCCTAAAAGCATGGCTGGCATTAAGAATTGATGGTGAGTCTTGTTGGGAGATAAGCAAACCTCACCAGCCGGGCCGCAGCTACTGGCTCCACAGTACCACGGCATCACCAGTACACCTGGACCTTGATCGCAACGTCACACGTCAGCTTCAGGCACTGAGGCGGGGAGAAATAATGGCGGCTCTCCTAGTTCCACCACACCTCCTTCACTGCACGAAACAAGAACGGTCCCAGGAATGAGTAGGTTAACACATGAGTAGGCTAGCATTTATTTCAAGAAGGCTTGTGCGCAAAAACAGCGATGTAATGCTGAGGCTCTCGAAGGCGTATTTGGAATACTGTGAGCAATTCTGGCCACCGTATCTGAGGAAGGATGTATGTGCTGGTCCTGGAGAGGGTCCAGGGGAGATTTGATCCCAGGAATGAGTAGGTTAACCTACGATGAGCGTTTGTCGGCACTGGGCCTGTACTCGCTGGTTTAGAAGAACGAGGGGGGGACCTCATATGAAACAGACAGAATAGGGCGGCACGGTGGCACAGCGGTAGAGTTGCTGCCTTACCGCGAATGCAGCGCCAGAGACTCAGGTTCGATCCTGACTACGGGCGCCGTCTGTACGGAGTTTGTACGTTCTCCCCGTGACCTACGTGGGTTTTCTCCGAGATCTTCGGTTTCCTCTCACACTCCAAAGACGTACAGGTATGTGGTTTAATTGGCTGGGCAAATGTAAAAATTGTCCCCAGTGGGTGTAGGATAGTGTTAGTGTGCGGGGATCGCTGGGCGGCGCGGACCCGGTGGGCCGAAGGGCCTGTTTCTGCGCTGTATCTCTAAATCTAAAAAAAAATCTAAAAAATAGTGAAAGGCCTGGATAGAGTGGATGTGGAGAGGATGTTTCCACTAATGGGAGAGTCTTGGACTAGAGGGCACAGCCTCAGGAATTAAAGGATGTTCTTTTAGGAAGCAGATGAGGAGGAATTCTTTTACGTGTGTCTGCCTTTTTCTCATTTCTGCTTGGTGGAATTAGGGTTAGTTAGTTTAGACTTCTTTCGTCAGAGGGTGGTGAATCTGCGGAATTCTTTGCCACAGAAGGCTGTGGAGGCCAAGTCAGTGGATTTTTTTTTAAGGCAGAGATAGATAAATTCTTGATTAGTGTGGGTGTCAGGGGTTATAGACAATAGACAATAGACAATAGGTGCAGGAGTAGGCCATTCAGCCCTTCGAGCCAGCACCGCCATTCAATGCGATCATGGCTGATCACTCTCAATCAGTACCCCGTTCCTGCCTTCTCCCCATACCCCCTCACTCCGCTATCCTTAAGAGCTCTATCCAGCTCTCTCTTGAAAGCATCCAACGAACTGGCCTCCACTGCCTTCTGAGGCAGAGAATTCCACACCTTCACCACTCTCTGACTGAAAAAGTTCTTCCTCATCTCCGTTCTAAATGGCCTACCCCTTATTCTTAAACTGTGGCCCCTTGTTCTGGACTCCCCCAACATTGGGAACATGTTATCTGCCTCTAATGTGTCCAATCCCCTAATTATCTTATATGTTTCAATAAGATCCCTCCTCATCCTTCTAAATGTGGGGAGAAGGCAGGAGAATGGGGTTAGGAGGGAGAGATAGATCAGCTGAATGGCGGAGTGGACTCGATGGGCCGAATGGCCTAACTCTGCTCCTATCACTTATGATCTTATGATAATGCCGCTGTAATAATGTACCGTTAGGAGGAATGGAAGAGTATATTGTAGCAATATATTTACCTGCCTGAAATTCGAGCCATCTTGCATCGTGGCTTCGTGTTACACTAAGCATTAAATATTTACCAACAATCTACTAGCCATATGTCAGTGGGCTTGCTTGTTGACAGGTTCAATGTTCATCGCCTTTATAAACAGTTCCTGTTGGATCCTTTGGTTCCAGGAGGGATTTAAGGCTGGCCTCAATAACTACTTTTAGCATTCGGCAGTCCCTTTCACAGCGCGGTGTCACCATTTCAGGGACTTTCAATCGAGATGTCTCCAGCTAACCCCAGACTATGGGGCCGTTGAAGCTTCCTTTCAGCAAGTCAGCTTTGAAAGAAGCACATCACACAGACGGAAAGTAAAGTGATAGGGGCTGTTTCCAGACCTGACCATTATTGTCCTCACCTTTCTAAACGAAAAAACATTTTTTTCCATCAGACGATTAAATAAAAAAAATAACCGAGTGGTATAATGTTTGCAAGGATTGGTCTGAAATTCTGCCTTTTTGTACGATCAAACAGATTGTTTTTAAGAGAGCTTTCAAAAATCAAAGCCACACGATTTACATGATTCAATATTGTGCTGGCGTTCAGAAATACGTCAAAGAATTTTAATCAAAACAGTTATCGTTAACCAGCCGATAATAATCCTATGAATTCATAAGGTCATAAGTGATAGGAGAAGAATTAGGCCATTCGGCCCATCAAGTCTACTCCGCCCTTCAATCATGGCTGATCTATCTCTCCCTCCTAACCCCATTCTCCCGCCATCTTCCCATTACCTCTGACACCCGTACTAATCAAGAATCTATGACTGCCTTAAAAATATCCATTGACTTGGCCTCGACAGCCTTCTGTGGCAAAGTATTCCACAGATTCACCACCCTCTGACTAAAGAAATTTCTCCTCATCTCCTTCCTAGAACGTCCTTTAATTCTGAACTCAACAGGATTGACTCCTGATTAATGAATATAAGTGGTGTTGTGTTTGTGAACTTCTTAATTGTTTTGATTTTGCACCTTGGAAATTATAATTATATCATAATTATTTCCATATTAGATTTCTATCCTTCTATAAGAATGAATGAAGTCTTAATCAAATTTCAGAATGATATTAAACAACTCCATTAAATATAGGGACTTTAACTTGTAAAATATTAATTACTCTTTGTTAAGAACTCACTAATAATTTGCCCCACATTTAGAAAATTTGAGTCCGCTTTGGAGTAGATTAAGCAGTTGTTCTAAAGTTGCATGCATGGTTTAGGTTTATTAATGTCACGTGCAGTGAGGTGCAGTGAAAAGCTTTGCTTTGCATGCTATCCAAACAGATCAATTAATACCGTACTTAAATACAATCAGTTCAAACTCATGTACAATAGGTAGAGCAAAGGGGAAGATACAGAGTGCAGAATATAGTTCTCAGCATTGGAGCGCCCCAGTTCCAGAGACAAAGTCCAATGTCCGCAATGGGGTAGAGGTGAATCGGACAGTACCCTAGCTTATGCAAGGGCTGTCCAGAAGCCTGATAACAGAGGGGAAGAAACTTTTCCTGAGTCTCGAGACACAAAAGGCTGGAGTAACTCAGCATCTCCGGAGAGAAGGAATGGGTGACGTTTTGGGTCGAGACCCTTCTTCAGACTGGTGTCATAGAGTCATAGAATTATAGAGTGATGCAGTCGGACACTACCCTGCACACGCACTTACACATTTTACACATACACCAAGCCAATTTACCTACAAACCTGCACGTCTTTGGAGTGTGGGAGGAAACCGAAGATCTCAGAGAAAACCCGCGCAGGTCACGGGGAGAACGTACAAACTCCGTACAGACAGCACCTGTAGTCAGGATGGAACCCGGGTCTCCGGCGCTGTGGGGCAGCAACTCTACCGCTGCGCCACCGTGCCACCCTATTCCACTCGTGGTTTTTATACGCCTGTATAAGATCACCCCTCAGCATCCTGCTCTCCAAGGAATGAAGCCCTAACCTTGCATGTGCAGCCAGTCACCTTTCACAGGAACTTATGGGTCTCTGTTTGGATGTGGTCTGTTTAAAAAATATATTTTTTTTTTCTCTAGGTATAAGTTTCACGCCGCTCACTTTGATCCCGCGCAATGCCAGAGCCAGATATTCCGTGGAAGTTCCAAGTTTAAATTAGATGTGTTAATTATTTGGCAGCAGAAAGCTGTGATCAATGCTGGGTTTACATATTTCAGAGGTCGTGACAACTGTATACTGGGTGCTGTAATCATTATTTTTATATATATTTATTTTTTATGATGTTGAAACATTTTCAGTGGCTGCCCTCGTGTAAATTGCTCATGTTTATTGTTCCTGGGTTAGACCGGGGGATGAATTGGTGCCTAATTTCACCCAGCGCATTGCCAAGTCATGTTCTTGCACGAAAGATCTGGGGTGATTTCGACACCAAGGATGAATGGGTGAATCAAACATCAATGTTTGAGATAGTTCTCCCCCTGCTGGCAGCCCAGAACTCCAAACCTTGGCGGCCCTGGTTGAACATTGGTTTACAGTTACGGCGCTGGAAACGGGCCCTTCGACCCATCGAGTCCACACCGGCCAGCGATCCCCGCAAATTAACACTATCCTACACACACTAGGGACAATTTTTTACATTTACCAAGCCAATGAACCTGTACGTCTTTGGAGTGTGGGAGGAAACCGGAGCACCTGGAGAAAACCCACGCAGGTCATGGGGAGAACGTACAAACTCCGTGCAGACAGCAACCCCATAGATAGGATTCAACCCGGGTCTCTGGGGCTGTGAGGCAGCAACTCTACCGCTGCGCCACCGTGCCGCCAGGAATCCACACATTTCCTCTGTAAATGGACTTAACCCAGCTCCCTGCACACTGTTTACTATGTTCACTTCACAGGTGAACTTCAAACAAGAGATGAAACTGATTGTTTTCTTGTCATTTGTAGTTTCTATTTCTTCCTGCAATGTTGTTTTGGGTAAAAACGAGGAACTGCAGATGCTGGAAGCTGGAACAAAGAACGCATCGTGCTGGAGTACCTCAGCGGTTCAGGCAGCATCTCTGGAGAACATGGATAGGTGACGTTTCACGGAGTGCTGGAGTAACTCAGCGGGTCAGGCAGCATCTCTGAAGAACATGGATAGGTGACGTTTCAGGTCCGGACTCTCCATCGGCATTTTGGATTGTTGTCTGAATACCTTCATAAACGACAGGTGACAAAGGTAAAAAAAATAATGCAGAATAATACCATATGGAAAGAGGACAGGAAATAGAAAGACTTCATTGACCTCATTTACAGTATTCACATTATTGATTTTGGTAAAGGAGCACTTTACTTTGTTGTGTGATGCCATATCTATTGAACTATTGATGTGTGATGCCATATCCATTGAACTATTGATGTGTGATGCCATATCCATTGGACTATTGATGTGTGATGCCATATCCATTGGACTATTGATGTGTGATGCCATATCCATTGAACTATTGATGTGTGATGCCATATCCATTGAACTATTGATGTGTGATGCCATATCCATTGAACTATTGATGTGTGATGCCATATCCATTCAGCTTTTTCATGCTGTGCATTTCAAGGCTTAATTCAATGCCACTGAAGAAGCTGAGCTTGGGCAGCAGGGCGAAGGCCACGGACGCCAACAGAATTAACAAACTCGTCAGGAAGGTTGGCTCCGTCCTAGGGGTGTAGTTGGACTCATGGGAGGTGGTCTTGGAGGGGAGGATGCTCCGAACTGCGGAGCATCCTGGACAATACAGCTCACACCCTCCATGACACACACTGGTCAACCTGAGGAGCACCTTCAGCAACAGACTGGTTCCACCAAGATGCAGCACAGAACGCCACAGGAGATCCTTCTTCCCTGTGGCTATCAAACTGTACAGCTCCTCCCCCTTCTGTCGTGTGGTTGACTGTGACTGACACCCCCCCTCCCCAATCTTTGCACATCCCCAATCCTGGACTTTCCAACGTCACCTATCCATGTTCTCCAGAGATGCTGCCTGACCCGCTGAGTTACTCCAGCACTCGGTGAAACGTCACCTATCCATGTTCTCCAGAGATGCTGCCTGACCCTCTGAGTTACTCCAGAACTCTGTGTTTTTCTGGGCATTTAATCACTGCCAGACTGTGCATAGTGAAGCATAAATTGGTAAAGAGACTTTTTTTTAACTGCAAATTTAAAAATTGTGGAACTATAGGAGGCCAATTTGTAATTGTTGGTAATTGTTTGTATGAAGCCAAACATTTAAAATTAGCCAGAAGAAAGTACTTTAGTTCTGAAAGAATTTTGTTTTCACCAAAGGATTGTCAAATGTATGGAATGCATTACCATATTAGACAATTGATGTAGAACTAACATTGCTATTAACTCAAATTCAATAAGTAGCGGGCAATTTTTACCCAGACTAAATCGGTAATAAGAAGCAGTTAAGAGCATCAATATTGGATCGGTAGGCTTGCTGAATCATGGAAGTCTCCATGCCTAAATATTGCTTTTTGGTCAATTAAAACATTGTTGTACTTAACGTGTCCCATTAAGAAAAGCACGATATTATTGAAAATGTTGCCAGGACTCGAGGGTGTGAGCTACAGGCAGAGGTTGAGTAGGCTGGGACAGGGCCGTTTATACAGCATTATGGGCCCCCGGGCAAAGCAGTGTACTGGGGCCCCTACCGTTACTCTCCCCCACCCCCCTTTCCCTACCAGCCCCCCCCGTCGTGCCGGCGAAAAGCACTTACCGAAAAGCACTTAGCGATGGACTTAGGGTGCTACATTGTTGCGAAAAGCACTTACAGATCGTTGTGAGAAGCACTTAGGGATGGAAAAGCAAAGCACTTAGGGAGCTAATTGTTGCGAAACAGATCGCTGTGAGAAGCACTTAGGGACCGAAAATGTTGCGAAAAAAGCACTTATTGAACCTACATTTTTAAAGTAGTATTTATTTATTGCAAGTCACTTAACATACACAGATCAGCATGGGGCCCCTATGCTCGTGGGGCCCCGGGCAAGTGCCCATCAGGCCCATGCGTTAAGACGGCCCTGGGCTGGGACTCCATTCCTTGGAGCGCAGGAAGATGAGGGGTGATCTCATAAAGGAGAATAAAATCATGGGAGGAATATCACTTCGGCCCAACTTGCCCATGCTGGCCAACATGCCCCATCTACAATAGTCCCACTTGCCCACTTTTGGCTCATATCCTTCTATACCATTCCTATCCCTGTGTCTGTCCAAATGGCTTTTAAAGGTTGCTATGGTACCTGCCTCCACTACCTCCTCTGGCAGCTCATTCCATATACCCACTGAGTGAATCTTTCCCCTCTCACCTTAAACCTACGTCCTCTGGTTCTTGATTTCCTTACTCTGGGTAGAAGACTGTGCATTCATCCGATCTATTCCCCTCATATAAACCATGTTCCTTCTGTTCCGCACTAGTTCATGGTGTATATCCAAGCACCTTTAGTACGGCCAAAACCATCACCTCACTTGATTAGTATGGGATTAGTCAGGGGTTATGGGGAGAAGGCAGGAGAATGGGGTTAGGAGGGAAAGATAGATCAGCCATAGAAACATAGAAAACATAGAACATAGAAACATAGCCATGATTGAATGGCAGAGTAGACTTGATGGGCCGAATGGTCTAATCCTGCTCCGATCACCTATGAACTTACAAACTCACGTTTGTCTGGATTTGCAACATTTGCCTACACATGTGTAGGAAGGAACTGCTGGCTTAAATCAAAGTTAGACACAAAATGCTGGAGTAACTCAGTGGGACAGGCAGCATGTCTGGAGAGAAGGAATGGGTGACATTTCAGGTCGAGACCCTTCTTCAGACTTGTCTTGATTAAACGCCATCTGCCGTTTTTCATCCCGATTTCACCATCACCTCGATGCCTCCCTGCAGTCTGAGACGACCTCCCACATGATCCACACATCTCCAATCACCCACCTTCATCGTCAGAAACTCAGGTTGTTCAGGGAGAAGACTCATAAAGTATCATAAATGTCATAAGGAATAGGAGTAGAATTAGGCCATTCGGCCCATCAAGTCTACACCATTCAGTCACGGCGATGAGAAAGTTTTTGAGATGAGAACGTTTTTTTTTCACACAGAGAGTGGTGAATCTGTGGAATTCTCTGCCACAGAAGGTAGTTGAGGCCAGTTCATTGGCTATATTTAAGAGGGAGTTAGATGTGGCCCTTGTGGCTAAAGGGATCAGGGGGTATGGAGAGAAGGCAGGTACGGGATACTGAGTTGGATGATCAGCCATGATCATATTGAATGGCGGTGCAGGCTCGAAGGGCCGAATGGCCTACTCCTGCACCTATTTTCTATGTTCCTATGTTCTATCTATCTCTCCCTCCCAACCCCATTCTCCTGCCTTCTCCCCATAATCTCTGACACCCCCGTACTCAAGGTGATGAGCACCCCAGCAGGAACACAGGGCTTCTGCTGCATGATCTGTCAGCTGGGTGACTTCCACATCTGTAAGGTGAAGCAATAGTTCAGAGTCGGGATCAAACCCCTTCGCCGTTGTCTACCCCAAGAAGGTCTATAGCTAAAGGTAGACACAGAGTGCTGGAGTAACTCAGCGGGTCAGGCAGCATCTCTGGAGAACATGGATAGGTGACGTTTCACAGAGTGCTGGAGTAACTCAGCGGGTCAGGCAGCATCTCTGGAGGACATGGATAGGTCATGTTTCAGCTTTGGGACCCTTCTTCAGTCACTATCCGAAATGTCACCTATCATTTTTCTCCAGAGATGCTGCCTGACCCACTGAATTATTCCAGCACTTTGTGTCTATCTTTGGTATAAACCAGCACCTGCAGTTCCTTGGTTCTACAGGGTCTATTGCAAGTTTAGTTTAGTTTAGTTTAATTTAGTCTAGTTTAGTTTAATGTAGGTCAGTTTAGCTGAGTAATACCGTGTGGAGACGGGCTCTTTGGTCCACGCTGACCGTCGACCACCCGGTCACATTAGTTCCACGTTATCCCACTTTCTCATCCACTCGCTGCGCACTAGGGGGCATTTTACAAGAGGGCCAATTAACCGACAAAGCCCGCACGCCTTTGGGACTTGGGTGGAAACCGGAGCACCCGGAGGAAACACACGCGATCACACAAACTGCACACACGGACAGCATCCAAGGTCAGGATCGAACCCGGTTCTCGGGCGCTGTGCGTCTGCGCTAGTGTGCTGCTGTTAAGCTGTCGCCTTTGATAGAGGAGGATAGGCTCTGAGAAGGTGCGTGATATTTTCGGTGGCGTTCACTCCAGCGGGTGTCAGTGTTCCTTAGTCACAGGGGAAACAGCGGAATGAATAGGCCAATGATTCATGCCCAAACCTTTGCTTTGGTCATGAGTGCGGGTTGGATGTTACCAGTAAACAATCATCTTTAGCTATCTTTAGCTGTTCGCTGCAGCTTCACTGAAAGCAGAACATGGTGGGGGGGCATCCAGGTTATTGATTGGGTCACAATATTCCAATCTATGTCCAGCACAGCTATGCAAAGATGGTGAGTAGTGCATTTATACATTTACAAATCATGATTGCACCGTGAAAATTATATTCTGCATTCCCGCAATTCATTTTCTTTTCAGCAATTTTGACTTCACCACTTACCTCGACGTCACTTCTGAATGCTTTTTTAAACGTGTCTTGACAGGAAAAAAAAGACACAAAGGTAGTTTACCTTTCTATTCTCGGCACGGAAACATAAGAAGTCAAAGATAGACACAAAAAGCTGGGGTAACTCAGCAGGTTGGACAGCATCTCTGGAGACTTTTACGAGGATGTTGCCAGGACCTGAGGGTGTGAGCCATAGGCAGAGGTTGAGCGGGCTGGGTCTCTATTCCATGGAGCGCAGGAGGATGAGGGGTGATCTTATTGAGGTGTATAAAATCATGAAAGGAATAGATTGGGTAGATGCACAGAGTCTCTTGCCCAGAGTAGAGGAATCGAAAACCAGAGGACATAGGTTTAAGGTGATGGGGTAAAGATTTAATAGGAATCTGTGGGGTAACTTTTTCACACAAAGGGTGGTGGGTGTATGGAACGAGCTGCCAGATGAGGTAGTTGAGGCAGGGACTATCCCATCATTTAAAGAAGCAGTTAGACAGGTTCATGGATAGGACAGGTTTGGAGGGATATGGACCAAATGCATAGGTCGTAGAGTCATAGAGTCATAGAGTGATACAGTGTGGAAACAGGCCCTTCAGTCCAACTTGCCCACACTGGGCATCATGTCCCAGCTACACTGGTCCCACCTGCCTGCACTAGCCCCATATCCCTGCAAACCTGTCCTATCCATGTACCCGTCTAACTGTTTCTTAAATGTTGGGATAGTCCCTGCCTCAACCACCTCCTCTGGCAGCTTGTTCCATACACCCACCACCCTTTGTGTGTGACTAGTGTAGCTGGGACATGTTGGCCGCTGTGGGCAAGTTGGGCTGAAGGGCTTGTTTCCACACTGTATCACTCTATGACTCTCGGACAAAAGGAATGGGTGACCTTTCGGGTCTGAAGGAGGGTCTCGACCCAAAATGTCACCTATTCCTTCTCTCCAGAGATGCTGCCTGACCCGTTGAGTTACTCCGGCTATTTGTGTCTATCTTCGGTTTAAACCAGCCTCTGCAGTTCCTTTCCGACAACATAACAAGTCAACTCCACAGCTCGCTCCTGGACTCATTGTAACGCTTCTCTCTTGAAATGGTCTGTAAGGTCCACCTGAATTCCTTTATCAAGTGTTAATAATAAATGTCCTGTTTCCTCACAACTTTGGCAATAGATTTCCTTGACCCTCTTCAACCCTTCTTTGCAACTGGTTTATTTATGTTAAATACATGATATCTACAGTCTGAGCGAACGTATAGATGTGTCAGTTCCAAAGTAATATGCTGTCATCTATTATACAAGAGGCTGGGAAACCCGAGAGGTGTTTACTGCAAAAGTTTCTTGGCTTTATATAGTAGATCTAATTAGCACCTTCCCTAAAGTTTAAAGTTCTGAATTTGAGAAACTTGTCTAAGATAACAAGTCCCTTATGAATGCATTGCCATTGAATCAGTCATTATTGTGATACAGCCCATGCAAACGATTTCGGGGTTATTACTTTTGCAGTTATGTGCATCATGTAATGTGCATGTAACTCATCATGTAATCTGTATGTAACTCAGATACATAACACATACAGATTATGTTAACTCAGATACATAAAGGGAAGGGGCTGAACGTTCCTGGTCCGAAACGTCACCTATCCATGTTCTCTAGTGATGCTGCCTGACCCGCTGAGTTACTCCAGCACTCTGTGAAACGTCACCTATCCATGTTCCCCAGAGATGCTGCCTGACCCGCTGAGTTACTCCAGCACTTTGATCTAAGTGGAGAGCCTGGTGTCTGGTAAAGATAATAAAATAAAAGGGAACAGATAACACAGTAGTATACATGTGTGGAAGGAACTGCAGATGCTGGTTTATACCGAGAATAGACACAAAGTGCTGGAGCAACTCGGCGGGTCAGGCAGCATCTCTGAAGAAAAAGACTGGCAGTCTGAAGAAGAGTCCCGACCCAAAACGTCACTGATCCTTTGTCTCCAAAGTTGCTGCCTGACCCGCCGAGTTACTCCAGCACTTTGCGTCTATCCTCAATAGAATATGTGCTGCTGTTTGTGTGGAGTTTGCAGGATCATTCCCACACTTGTGTGACTTTGAGGGTTTCCTCCTGGTGTTCCGGTTTCCTCCCACATCCCAAAGGTCCGTAGGTTAATTGGCTTCTATCAATTGCCCGACCTGATGTATCTATACGCGTGTATTTGTGAGTGTGTGTATATATTATATATACATGCACTGAACTTTTTTTTCTCTCTCGTTTATCATATTGTTTACAGTGCACTATGTTTACACATTCTGTTGAGTCTCAGCAAGTAAGAATGTCATTGTTCTGTCTGGGACACACGACAATAAAACACTCAGGAGTATTGTGTAGATTAGAACTAGTGTAGGGGGCGATCGTTGGTCGGCATGGACTCGGTGGGCCGAAGGGCCTGTTTCCACACTGGAAACTAAAGTTGTTGTTCTCGAAAACAAGCACACGCCACAAGATTCCCTGGTGGACGAATGAATCAACAGACTATGGTGCGGGTCTGAATCATCGAGACCACAAGCACTCAGCTGCAATCTTATATATCAAGTCCTTATGAATCGGCAGAGAGCATGATCATTTGATAACTGCTCCCCCTCTGTGAATAAATACCTTTGATTTGAAAACCCTCGACATCTTGCTGTCTTCTTGCACTATGAAACACAGCCGTGCTTGGAAGCACGATAAGCTGAAAACCTGCCGATGAATTGAAGTCCCTTTATTTGACTAAACAGTTTGTATGACAACAATGATTCAACTTCACAAGTGTTACTTACTTTTGCAGCAGAGTAGGAAAGAATTTAATTTTTTCAATGCAAGGACTGTTAGAATTGAAACAATGCAGAGAATACATTAGTCTGAATACTTAGCCCCCTTAATGTAAACCAGTGTGTAACCCTTGTGGAGATGTTAACGTTATATTATAAACAGATTATAACCCCTGTTAATATAAACATAGGAACTCAATATAAAAATGCTTATCATCTGCACACAGATGATAACAGAGTATAATTTCAAAGCACTTTAAGAGGAAAACTATATTTGGTTTAGCATTGTTCTTTTCTTTATTTTGTAAATTGGACATTAGAGTCATAGAGTCACGGAGTAACACAGTGTGGAAACAGGCCCTTTGGCCCAACTTGCCCATACCGGCCAACATGTCCCAGCTACACTAGTTCCACCTGCCTGCGTTTGGTTCATATCCCTCCAAACCTGTGTGGAAACAGGCCCTTTGGCCCAACTTGCCCATACAGGCCAACATGTCCCAGCTACATGAGTCCCACCTGCCTGCGTTTGGTTCATATCCCTCCAAACCTGTCCTATCCATGTACCTGTCTAAGTGTTTCTTAAATGCTGGCATAGTCCCAGCCTCAACTACCTCCTCTGACAGCTTGTTCCATACACCCACCACCCTTTGTGTGAAAAGGTTACTCCTCAGATTCCTATTAAATCTTTCCCCTTTCACCTTGAACCTATGTCCTCTGGTCCTCGATTCCCCTACTCTGGGCAACAGACTCTGTGCATCTCGCCGGTCTATTCCTCTCATTACTTATTTGCAGCATTCCAGGAACGACCATGTCTTGCTTAAACGGATGTTTAAGGCATTTTCTTTATTATTTGTTTACATAATTGATGGATGAAAATTCCAAGCGTAGTTTGGTGCTGTGCAGAAGTGAGTTCATCACTAAAAGCATTCCTGGTAATTATGTGCAATGGTGCAGGAATTCAAAGCTGTGTTATGCAGTCAGTTTCTTTTCTCTCTCAGGTTGGCATCTGCCTGTGGAATTCAACGGCAAAAATGCCAGATTAAACACTTGAGAAAACCGTCATTACTTTAAAAAATGCTACACTTTTATTCCTGGCATCAAAGCCAATCCTTAAAAAAAAATACATTCAGATTCATTTTAGTTTAGCAACTCTGTCAAGTGTTAATGTTAAATAAAAATTATAAATTTTGTTTCGTGTAGTTTAGAGATATAGCACATAAACGGGCTCTTCGGCCCACCGAGTCCACGCCGACCAGCGATCCCCGCACGCTAACGCTACCTTATCTACACACGCTTGGGGACGATTTACACTTATGCCAAGACAATTAACATACAAACCTGTACGTCTTTGGAGTGTGGGAGGAAACAGAAGATCTTGGAGAAAACCCACACAGGGGAGGACGTACAAGCTCTGTACAGACAGCACCCGTAGTCGGGATCGAACCCGGGTCTCCGGCGCTGCAAGCGCTGTAAGGCAGCAACTCTACCGCTGCGCCACCATGCCGCTCAGTGTTGTACAATTAGTTAATGTTAAGTAAAAATGATAAAGTTTAGCTCCGTGTAGTTTAGAGGTGTAGTGTGGCCCACCGAGTCCGCACCTTCAATTATGTCCTCTAGTCTTTGACATTTCCACCTTGGGGAAAAAGGTTCTGACTGACTAGCCTATCGATGCCTCTCGTCATTTTCTAAACCTCCATCGAGTCTCCCCTCAACCTCCAATGTTCGAGAGAAAACAATCTAAGATTGTCCAACCTCTCCTTATAGCTGGAAACAAGGAACTGCAGATGCTGATTTCCAAAGAAAAGGCATAAAGTGCTGGAGTAACGCAGCAGGTCGGGCAGCGTCCCTGGAGTAATACGGATAGGTGACGTTTCGGGTCGGGACCCTTCTTCAGAATTCTGGCCCAAAACGTCACCTATCCATGTTACTCCAGGGATGCCACCTGTCCCACTGATTTTCTCCAGCACTTTGTGTTCTTTTATCTTATTATAGACAATAGACAATAGACAATAGACAATAGGTGCAGGAGGAGGCCATTCAGCCCTTCGAGCCAGCACCGCCATTCAATGTGATCATGGCTGATCATTCTTAATCAGTACCCCGTTCCTGCCTTCTCCCCATACCCCCTGACTCCGCTATCCTTAAGAGCTCTATCTAGCTCTCTCTTGAATGCATTCAGAGAATTGGCCTCCACTGCCTTCTGAGGCAGAGAATTCCACAGATTCACAACTCTCTGGCTGAAAATGTTCTTCCTCATCTCAGTTCTAAATGGCCTACCCCTTATTCTTAAACTGTGGCCCCTTGTTCTGGACTCCCCCAATATTGGGAACATGTTTCCTGCCTCTAACGTGTCCAACCCCTTAATAATCTTATACGTTTCGATAAGATCTCCTCTCATCCTTCTAAATTCCAGTGTATACAAGGTTATTATCGCTAATACCCTCAAATCCAGGCAGCGTTCTGGTAAACCTCCTTTGCACCAAAGTGCACATCCTTCCTGTAATAATTTCAGATGTTTAATACCAGCCCACGTACAAATGCACCTGGCTTCTCACGACACAGAGAGCCCTTCAAGAGAGCTAGGGAGGCCATTTTTGTTCACTTGTGTCGGAAGGAACTGCAGATGCTGGTTTAAACTGAAGAGAGTGACAAAATGCTGGAGTAACTCAGCGGGACAGGCAGCATCTCGGGAGAGAAGGAACGGGTGACATTTTGGGTCGAGACCCTCCTTCAGACTGATGTCAGGGGAGCGGGCGGGACAAAGATAGAACGTAGTCGGAGACAGTCGGGCAGGTCGGAGAGCTGGGAAGGGGGAGGGGATGGGGAGAGAGGGAAAGCAAGGGCGATTTGAAGTTAGAGAGGTCAATGCTCATACCGTTGGGGTGTAAGCTGCCCAAGCGATCTCTTCACTTGCCTGGAATGTGAGAATAATTGCAGGTAGGACATGGACACAGCGACGAGCAAATGATATTCGGCTTTCACTTCATTAAGGGGAATGCGAGTAAATCTGTACATGTCAAAATGGTCTGCATTCTTTAAATGTGCATTTCAGACATTCCAGAGGTAAGTCTTCGGAGAATTGAATGTGAATGTTTTCAGACACAGCTAACTCCGGGCCAGCGAGTCATTTAGGAACTTTGATATAAAGGTTACTTGCAAATGAGAATATGAATAAAACATGGACAAACATACAGATCCCGTCCCCTGTGCCTCCCTCACACGTCCAGCACTCAACATCCTGCATCTGATTTTGATCACAATTCCCTGACAGACTTGCTTGTCTTCAAATAAATATTTTTTACGGCTATTCAGTTCAGTAATTTAATTTTCATTGTTGATTTTCTTCCACTTTATCTGGATTATTCCTACCACTGCGCAAATGCTTGCGAAGAGACTGTTCAATACTTTTAGCAAAATACTATCCGTTTTAATAATAGTTGACACCAAAAAATCAAAGTCATAAATCTACTTGGTACCCAAACTCTCTCTTCACTTTGGTGGTACAATAGCTCTCCCACAATACACTCTTTGATCCTATCTCAGATTTATAATGCCTTAATGGATTTTCCTATGAGATTACTTGTTTGTCCAGAAAGGTAAATTGCTTTGATATAAACTTAAAAGGGCATCACCTGGTGCCAGACAAACTACAACCTTTACAGACAGCTAGGAAATTCCTCTCTTTCGCAGAAGAGTGTTTTCCAGCATAAGAAAGGTTTCAAAACTTGTGAATTAAAAACCGAAAGTAGGCACAAAAAGCTGGAGTAACTCAGCGAGACAGACAGCATCTCTGGAGAAATGGAATAGGCGACGTTTCGGGTCAGACTGGGAAAGGGTCCCGACGCAAAACGTCACCCAATCCTTTTCTCCAGAGAAGCTGTCTGCCCCGTTAAGTTACTCCAGCTTTTTGTGCCGATTGTCGGTTTAAACCAGCTTCCTACAATTTTTTTTAGTTTAGAGATGCAGCGCGGAAACAGACCATTCGGACCACTAGGTCCGTGCTGACCAGTGGTCTCTGCACACTAACACTATCCTACACACACTAGGAACATTTTTTACATTTATACCAAGTCAATTAACCTACAAACCTCCGCGTCTTTGGAGTGTGGGAGGAAACCGAAGATCTCGGAGAAAACCCACACAGGTCACGGGGAGAACGTACAAACTCCGTACTGAACCCGGGTCTCTGGCGCTGTGAGGCAGCAACTCTACCGCTGCGCCACCGTGCCACCTCCAGCAGCATTATGTGTCTGACAGTGTATTAAATACAAAATGCGATATTTAAGTTCTGAACGGAAAAGGACAACAACTTGTGTAGGAAGGAACTGCAGATGCTGGTTTAAACCGAAGACAGGCACAAAAAGCTGGAGTAACTCAGCGGGACAAGCAGCATCTCTGGAGAGAAGGAATGGGTGACGTTTCGGGTCGAGACCCTTCTTCAGACTGGTCACCAAGTCCATGCTGGGTCTCGCCGATGTACAGGAGGCCACATCGGGAATACCGGATACAGTAGATAAGGTTGGAGGAGGTGCACGTGAACCTTTGTCTCGCATGGAAGGACTGTCGAGGTCCCTGGATGGAGTCGAGGGGGGAGGATGTATAGGGACAGGCGTTGCATCTCCTGCGGTTGCTGGGGAAAGTACCTGGGGAGGGGGTGGTTTGGGTGGGAAGGGATGAATGAACCAAGTAGTTGCGGAGGGAACGGTCTCTGCAGAAAGCGTAAAATGGTGGGGATGGGAAGTTGTGACTGGTGGTGGGATCACGTAGGAAGTGATGGATATGTTGGAGGATGATGTGGTGGCTGGTGTGTGAAAGGTTGGCTTTTCATCCTTTTGTCTAGTTTATTGTCAAGCGTACCGAGGTAGAGTGAAAAGCTTTTTTGCTGCGTGCTATCCAGTCAGTGTACAGATACAGGATAAAGGGAATAGCGTTTAGTGTAAGATAAAGTCCAGTAAAGTCCGATTAAAGATAGTCTCCACTGAGGTAGATGGTAGTTCAGGACCGCTCTCTAGTTGGTGAGAGGACGGTTCAGTTGCCTGATAACAGCTGGGAAGAAACTGTCCCTGAATCTGGAGGTGTGTGCTTTCACACTTCTGTACCTCTTGCCTGATGGGAGAGGGGAGAAGTGGGATGAGGCTGGTCCTTGATCGTGCTGCTGGCCTTGCCGAGGCAGCGTGAGGTGTAAATGGAGTCGATGGAAGGGAGGTTGGTTTGTGTGATGGCCTGGGCTGCGTCCACAGCTCTCTGCCATTTCTCGCGGGTCGTGGATGGTGCTGTTCCCAAACCGTGCTGTGATGCATAACGATGAAATGCTTTCTATGGCTCATCTGTAGATGATAATGAGTTGTCAGGAACATGCCGAACTTCCTGAGCCTTAGGGGCTTAATCATCACAAAGAAAACAGAATATGAACTTTGGATTTCTGATTCATTATATTTCCGCGGGTGTCTTTGCTTTGGGTTGAAGTTCCTCATGTCTGTTTATTCACATTTAAGTAATTTATTTTCCTCTCCTGTTTTCTTTCAGTTTGTTTTTCTCTGAAGGTGTTGCCTCTCATGGTGGGCTGGCCATTGCATGTGCTCCGTATTCTCTGGTGCCCAATCCAATTATTTCTGTGCAGCTCGACATAGAACTCTGTAACTACTTTCTGCAGAAATTTTCGCACAGAAGTCCAACTTAATTTGAACTCTGACACCTTGGGATATTGCTCATGGCTGGCTTCAATTATACTTGTTGCCTGGTTATTCCTGACGTATTCGTTTAGTTTAAATATACAGCGTGGAAACAGGCCCCTCGGCCCACCGAGTCCACGTCGACCACCGATCACCCGTTCACACCAGTTCTACGTTATCCCACTTTCACATCCACTCCCTGCACACTAGGGGGCAGTTTACGGAGGGCCAATTAACCTACAAACCCGCACGTCTTTGGGATGTGGGAAGAGTTTGGAGTTTGGAGTTGAGAGATGCAATGTGGAAAGTCCATGAGTCCCAAAACGAAACATCACCTATCTATGCTTCACTGTCACTGTTGGCTGCGCCTAACGGCTGCGGCTCTCTGGCAGTCTGTTTGTCTTTTTTTCTTTTTTTTGTTTGTGTCGGTGTTGGGATGGTTTTTGTTTCTGTTTTTGGCTGTTTATGTGTGGGGGTGTGGGGGGGGTGTGGGTGGGGGGGTGTGGGGGGCGGTGGGGTGGGGCGGGGGAAACCTTTCTTTTATTAGGTCTCTTCCCCGGGGCGCAGCTCGCCCGCGGGGCCTTCCATCGCCCGGTGCGGCTCGACCGCTGGACTTAACATCGCCGGCGCGGCTCGGCCGCGGGACGTAACAGTGCCCGGCGCGGCTCGGCCGCGGGGCGGTTCAGCGCTCGGTGCGGCTCGGCCGCGGGGCCTTCCATCGCCCGGTGCGGCTCGGCCGTGGAACGGTTCAGAGCCCGGCGCGGCCGCGGGGCCTTCCATCGCCCGGAGCGGCTCGGCTGCGGGACTTAACATCGCCGGCGCGGCTCGGCCACGGGACATTTCAGTGCCCGGTGCGGCTCGGCCGCGGGACGTTTCAGTGCCCTGTGTGGCTCGGCCGCGGGACGTTTCAGTGCCCGGCGTGGCTTGGCCGCTGGACTTAACATCGCCAGCGCGGCTCGGCCGTGGGACGTTTCAGTGCCCGGTGCGGCTCGGCCGCTGGACTTAACATCGCCCGGTGCGGCCGCGGGACGTTTCGGTGCCCGGGGCGGCTCGGCCGCGGGGCCTTCCATCCCCTTGCGGGGGCTGTGCGTGTCGTTTGCCTCGGTAGGGGTCGAGCTGTCTGTCCGTGGGTGCGGGGGGAAGAGAGGGGAAGTTTTGTTGCCTCCATCACAGTGAGGGGGTGTTTGGAGTCACTGTGATGGATGTTTGTGTTGGGGTCGTGTGTCCTGTGTTCTTTTCTTTTTTGCTGTGTCTTGTGACTGCTGAAATTTCGTTCGGTATTTATACCGAATGACAATAAAGTTTTGTTATACTGTTATGTTATGTTCCCCAGAAATGCTGCTGCCTGAACTGCTGAGTAACTCCAGTGATAGACCCAAAATGCTGGAGTAACTCTGCGGGACAGGCAGCATCATAGAAACATAGAAACATAGAAACATAGAAACATAGAAAATAGGTGCAGGAGTAGGCCATTCGGCCCTTCGAGCCTGCACCGCCATTCAATATGATCATGGCTGATCATCCAGCTCAGTAACCTGTACCTGCCTTCTCTCCATACTCCCTGATCCCTTTAGCCACAAGGGCCACATCTAACTCCCTCTTAAATATAGTCAATGAACTGGCCTCAACTACCATCTGTGGCAGAGAATTCCACAGACTCACCACTCTCTGTGTGAAGAAATGTTTTCTCATCTCGGTCCTAATAGACTTCCCCCTTATCCTTAAGCTGTGACCCCTGGTTCTGGACTTCCCCAACATCGGGAACAATCTTCCCGCATCTAGCCTCTCCAACCCCTTAAGAATTTTATATGTTTCTATAAGATCCCCCTCAGTCTTCTCCGGAGAGAAGCTTCAGTCTGAAGAAAGCTTTCGACCCGCGACGTCACCCATTCCTTCTCTCTGGAGATGCTGCCTGACCCGCTGAGTTACTCCATAATTTTGTGTCTCTCTTCGGCATATACCAGCATCTGCAGTTCATTCCTACACAAGTTTCTCCAGCGATTGTGTCGGGTTTTATTTCATAATTGTCTTCTGGAGTCTTTTGGGATGGTTTTGCGACAGTAAAGAGAGGTTTCCACCCAGAGAGTTGTGAATCTGTGGAATTACCAGCCACAGAAGGCAGTGGAGGTCAATTCACTGGATGTTTTCAAGAGCAAGTTAGTTTTAGCTCTTAGGGCTAACGGAATCAAGGGAAATGGGGAAAAAGCAGGAATGGGGTACTGATTTTGGATGCTCAGCCATGATCATATTGAATGGCGGTGCTGGCTCGAAGGGACGAATGGCCTACTCCTGCACCGATTTTCTATGTTTCTATGTTTCTATGAAGGCACTTTATAAATACAGGTTGCCAGACTTGAGCTCATAATCCAAATAGGTGCATTACTGATGTTATGGGTGAGCACTTTGTTGTAGGTGATGCTATCATGTAGATGAATTGTTTAACTACTTTTGTTGTTCGGACGAAAGCCAAAACAGATCTGTGTTTTCACTGGTGGACTTGGCCAACATTAATTCCACATTAATCCAGTCTGAAGAAGGGTCTCGACCCAAAACGTCACCCATTCCCTCTCTCCAGAGATGCTGCCTGTCCCGCTGGGTTACTCCAGCATTTTGCGTCTATCTTCGGTTTAAACCAGCATCTGCGGTTCCTTCCTACACATTAATTCCACTGGCTTCACTCCATTGCTGCCTTGCAGGGCACCATGGGAAAATAACAGTTATTACTACATCATTAAAATTATGGATCAGTTGGAAAGTGGTTTGGCCTGTCTCAAAACCGCACAAGGCATGATATCATTATAAATATCATTGCCGTGCACTCTCAGAGAAGGCTGTGATTCCAAGATGAAATGTCAGCCTTTAAAATGATGGGGTCATACAGCATGGAAACAGGCCCTTCGGCCCAACTCATCCATGTTGAAGATGTCCACCTCAGCTAGTCCCTTTTGGATGAAAGAATGGATCGACTGGGCTTGTACTCACTGGAGTTTAGGATGAGAGGGGATCTTATAGAAACATGTAAAATACTTAAGGGATTGGACAGGCTAGATGCAGGAAAAATGTTTCCCATGTTGGGGGAGTCCAGAACCAGGGGCCATCAGCTTAAGGATAAGGGATAGGCCATTTAGGACTGAGATGAGGAAAAACTTTTTCACCCAGAGAGATGTGAATCTGTGGAATTCTCTGCCACAGAAGGCAGTGGAGGCCAATTCACTCTATATATTCAAGAGAGGGTTAGATATAGCTCTTAGGGCTAACGGAAACAAGGGATATGGGGAAAAAGCAGGAACGGAGTACTGATTCTGGATGATCAACTATGATCATATTGAATGGCGGTGCTGGTTCGAAGGACAGAATGGTCTACTCCTGCACCTACTTTCTATGTTTCTATGTTTGCCCACATATGGCTCATATCCCTCTCAACCTTTCCTATCCATTACCATACATGTGTCTTTTAAATGTTGTGATAGTACCTGCCTCAACTACCTCTGGCAGCCCCTTCCACACACCCACCACCCTCTGTGTGAAATAGCTGCCCCTCAGGTTCCTATTAAATTTTGCCCCTCTCACCTTAAACTCTTTGCCCCTCTGGTTCTTGATTTCCTGAGTAAAAAACGGTGTATTCTCCCTATATATATTCCCCTCGTGATTTTACATGATTTTACACCTCTATAGGCTCAAGCCTCAGCCTCCTGCGCTCCAAGGAATAACGTCCCAGCCTGCCCACCTCCCCCTACAGCTCAAGCCCTCGATTCCTGGCAAAATCCTCGTAAATTTTGTCTGTACTCTTTCCAGCGGAATGAATTAACGGGTCCTTTTCAGAATGGCAGGCAGTGACTGGTGGGGTGGCGCAAGGCTCGGTGCTGTAACCCCAGTTATTTACAATATATATTAACGATTTAGACAAAGGAATCATCTTGAAGATAACATCTCCAAGTTTGCGGATGACACAAAGCTGGGTGGCAGTGTGAGCTGCGAGGAGGATGCTATGAGGCTGCAGGGTGACTTAGATAGGTTGGGTGAATGGGCAGATGCATGGCAGATGCAGTATGATGTGGATAAATTTGAGGTTAACAACTTTGGTGGCAAGAACAAGAAGGCATATTATTATCTGAATGGTGTCAGATTAGGAAAAGGGGAGGTGCAACGAGACCTGGGTGTGCTTGTACATCAGTCACTGAAAGTAAGCATGCAGTTACAGCAGGCAATAAAGAAAGCTAATGGTATGTTGGTCTCCATAGCGAGAGGATTTGAGTACAGGAGCATGGAGGTCCTACAGCAGTTGTGCAGGGCCCTGGTGAGACCACATCTGGAGTATTGTGTGCAGTTTTGGTCTCCTAATTTGAGGAAGGATGTTCTTGCTATTGAGGGAGTGCAGCTTAGGTTCACCAAGTTAATTCCCAGCAAAGTCCGATCAAGGATAGTCCAAGGGTCACCAAAGAGGTAGATAGTAGTTCAGCACCGCTCTCCAGTTGCGGTAGGATGGTTCAGATGCCTGATAACAGCTGGGAAGAAACTGTCCCTGAATCTGGAGATGTCCGTTTTCACACTTCTGTACCTTTTGCCCGATGGGAGAGGGGAGAAGTGGGAGTGGCCAGGGAGCGACTCATCCTTGATTATGCTGCTGGCCTTGCCGAGGCAGCGTGAGGTGTAAATGGAGTCAATGGAAAGGAGGTTGGTTTGTGTGATGGTCTGGGCTGCATCCACAATACGCTGCAATTTCTTGCGAGTCTTGGATGGAGCTGTTCCCAAACCAAGCTGTGATGAATCCTGATTAAAATGCGTTCCATGGTGCATCTGTAGAAGTTGGTGAGAGTTATAGGGGACATGCCAAACCTCCTAAGCCTTCTAAGGAAGTAGATGTGTTGCATCTGGTTAGAGCCATGCACAATGGTTTCATTCTTAAAAAATCAGTCCAGACAATTTTTCCGAGGCTTCGTATTCCGCTCCCTGACTAGATTGTAGAGTTATTTATTCATTTATTGTGTGTGAAGCCACAGACATTATAATAGAAGATATTTGACGTTTAGGATTAATTTGATTTTCCTTTCCACTTATTATGAATAATTTATGCAGCTGCGGGGTCTGGTATTATTTTTTAATTTATCATTCCTCTCACTCGCGTCCTGCCTCTCAATTACTGTTCGAAACCTTTCATATTTTTTAATCTTCCGCAGAGCTGGGTTTAAATTTCTGTTTCTATGACTCATCAGCACTGTAAACACAAAATATATTTAATCAAATTTGGAAAACATCGCCTCTCCTATGAACTGCATGCACAAAGATATAGTTGCCTCTTTGTGCATTTTGGAAAGGTAGCAATTACTGAGCAAAAGCAATAATTTTATCTCACTTTACAAGTGTTTACAATTGCAGTGTTAAACCCAGTAATTATTTAAATACAGTGCTGGAACCATTTACTATATTGAGAATAAATTACTTTCACTTGCGTGAGCATAAGAGCCTTCTTTTCTGAGACCCAGCGTTGTACAGAGTTTGCAGGCGAGAACCCAACTCTAACTCATTTCACAAACAGCTGGAGTAACCCAGCGGGTCAGGCAGCATCTCTGGAGAGAAGGAATGGATGATGTTTCGGATCGAGACCCTTCTTCAGCCATGATCAGCCATGATTGAATGGCGGAGTAGACCAAGTAGGTCTCAAGTATTCACTTTTCTTCACCAACCTTCAGTTTCATTGAGTCGTACAGCACGGAAACAAACCCTTCGGCCCAACACCTCCATGCCGACCCAGATGCCCCATCTACGCTGGTCCCATTTACCTGCATTTGGCCCATGTCCCTCTAAACCTATCCGATCCATATATCTCTCCAAAGATAGACACAAAATGCTGGAGCAACTCAGAGGGACAGGCAACATCTCTGGATAGAAGGAATGGGTGATGCTTTGGGTTGAGACCTTTCCTCAGTCTGAGAGTCATAGTCAAGGAAAATGAACTGCATCTCTTTAGATGTCTCGTTTTCACACCTCACCCTTATCTCTGTATCTCCCTCTCCCCTGACTCAGTGTGAGGAAGGGTCTCGACCCAAAACGTCACCCATTCCTTCTCTACAGAGATGCTGCCTGTCCCGCTGAGTTACCCCAGCATTTTGTGTCTATCTTCAGTGTAAACCAGCATCTGCAGTTCCTTCCTACACATCTTGTCTAACCTATTTCTACTGATGCACTGTCGAAAGGAATTCCTATCAGCATGCATCACAGCTTGCGTTGGCGAATGCGCGTGGGCGTGCAGCGTAGGTTCACTAGGTTAATTCCCGGAATGGCGGGACTGTCGTATGTTGAAAGGCTGGAGCAATTAGGCTTGTATACACTGGAACTTAGAAGGATGAGGGGGGATCTTATTGAAACATATAAGATAATTAGGGGATTGGACACATTAGAGGCAGGAAACATGTTCCCAATGTTGGGGGAGTCCAGAACAAGGGGCCACAGTTTAAGAATAAGGGGTAGGCCATTTAGAACGGAGATGAGGACGAAATTTTTCAGTCAGAGAGTGGTGAAGGTATGGAATTCTCTGCCTCAGAAGGCAGTGGAGGCCAGTTCGTTGGATGCTTTCAAGAGAGAGCTGGATAGAGCTCTTAAGGATAGCGGAGTGAGGGGGTATGGGGAGAAGGCAGGAACGGGGTACTGATTGAGAGTGATCAGCCATGATCGCATTGAATGGCGGTGCTGGCTCGAAGGGCTGAATGGCCTACTCCTGCACCTATTGTCTATTGTCTATTGTCTATTGAATGGCCTGCCCAAGATCATGAGATTTGTGGGAACAGCTCAGTCAATATCACGTAAACCAGCCTACACCCCCCCTCCTCGCCCCCTATTGATTCTGTCCGCATCGCAATGCCTTGGGAAAGCAGTTGGGTTGGAACATTGGACTTTGCTGACAGAACTAACAGGCTACAATGCTGAGAACTAGATTCTGTATCTTCCCCTTTGCTCTGTGTATTGTACCTGAGTTTGACTTGTATGATATTATCTGCTTAAAATAAGCTTTTCACTGCACCTCACTTCACGTGACAATAATAAACCTGAACCTGAACCTAAATACATGCTTGGACTCAAAAAACCCACGCAGTCACGGGGAGAATGTACAAACTCCGTACAGACAGTACCCGTGGTCAGGATTCAACCCGGGTCCCTGGTGCTATGAGGCAGCAACTCTACCGCTGCACCGCCTTGCCACATTGTCTGTCTTTTTTTGTAAACCAGCATCTGCAGTTAGTAAACATAGAAACATAGAAATTAGGTGCAGGAGTAAGCCATTTGGCCCTTCAAGCCAGAACCGCCATTCAATATGATCATGGCTGATCATCCAAAATCAGTACCCCGTTCCTGCTTTCTCCCCATATCCCTTGATTACGTTAGCCCTAAGAGCTAAATCTAACTCTCTCTTGAAAATATCCAGTGAATCGGCCTCCACTGCCTTCTGTGGCAGAGAATTCCACAGATTCCCAACTCTCTGCGTGAAAAGGTTTCTCCTCATCTCAGCCCTAAATGGCCGACCCCTTATTATCATATCATATCATATATATACAGCCGGAAACAGGCTTTTTCGGCCCTCCAAGTCCGTGCCGCCCAGCGATCCCCGTACATTAACACTATCCTACACCCACTAGGGACAATTTTTACATTTACCCAGCCAATTAACCTACATACCTGTACGTCTTTGGAGTGTGGGAGGAAACCGAAGATATCGGAGAAAACCCATGCAGGTCACGGGGAGAACGTACAAACTCCTTACAGTGCAGCACCCGTAGTCAGGATCGAACCTGAGTCTCCGGCGCTGCATTCGCTGTAAAGCAGCAACTCTACTGTGGCCCATGGTTCTGGGTTCCCCCAACATGGGGAACATTTTCCATGCATCTAGCCTGTCCAATCCCTAAAGAATTTTATATGTTTCCATAAGATCCCCTCTCATCCTTCTAAACTCCAGTGAATACAAGCCCAGTCGATCCATTCTTTCATTATGTGCCAGTCCCACCATCGCGGGAATTAACCTGGGTGAACCTACGCTGCACTCCCTCAATGGCAAGAATGTCCTTCCTCAAATTGGGAGACCAAAACTGCACACTTCTTGTATCTACAGCCCAGAGATGTTGCCAAGGAACTATGACTACATGTCACTTTATGGACCAATGATTGTAATATTGAAATTGGATTTGATCCTATGTTTCCAAACATGATCCACAAGGCAAATTCATTAAGCCAATCATGGTTTATATCCTACCCCAGTAGTTACAAACCAAACCCAATGTATTTTAATTCTGAGAACATTACTTTATTCTGGAGTTGAAACAACAGCGTTTAAAAAGTTTCATCAGCTACTTCTGATTGCTTCCAAATGCAAGAAAGTATTGCGGACGGGGCTGCCAGACTATGGGACATCTGCTGAGCTGAGACATGCTGCATGACACACGCACTGTAAAGGATCTTGCAGAGGCCAACGACGTGGCACTAACATTTGCTCGCTATTGGCAAACAGTTGTGTGATGACACGAATAAAAATGAAAAAAATTGGGGGGGATATTTATAGAGCCAGAGTAAAAGACAGATGTGTGATTGAGATATTCTATTAAACATCAGGCGACGAGACTGGCAAAGCAATATGGTGATCTGTATAACAAGAGTTATCTAAGTTTAGTGTAGTTTCGAGATACAGCATGGAAACAGGCCCTTCGGCCCACCTAGTCCAGGCCGGCCAGCGATCCCCGCACACTAACACTAACACACTAGGGACAATTTGCAATTATGCCAAACCAATTATCCTACAAACTTGTATGTCTTTGGAGAGGAGGGGGGGGGGGGGGAACTGAAGATCTCGGAAACACTGGTCACGGGGAGAACATACAGACACTGTACAGACAGCACCCGTAGTCAGGATCGAACCCGGGTCTCTGGAGCTTTATAATGTGTGGCAGGAACTCTACCGCTGTGTCACATTGACAATAGATTTCATGCAAAATTTGAACATTTAGGATAAATAGCTGAAATAGTAAAATAGGGCAAAATAGTAAAATAGGGTGGTGCACCCGGGTTCGATCCTGATTACGGGCGCTGCCTGTATGGAGTTTGCACGTTCTCCCCGTGACCTGCATGAGTTTTCTCCGAGATCTTCGGTTTCCTCCCACACTCGAAAGACGTACATGTTTGTAGGTTAATTGGCTTCGGTGAGCTTTATAATGGTGTAGGACAGTGCTATGTAACTTTGTAAACTTTGTAGGATAGTGCTAGGGTGATCGATGGTCAGCATGGACCTGGTGGGCCAAAGGGCCTGTGTTCGCACTGTATCTCTAAACTAAAGTATGAATACATTAAAGGAACGAACAGGCAGAAATCTTGTCTGAAATACATAGGATGATTGGAGTAGTGGAGATAACTTTTATTGCAGTTACTAATAACGTTACTGCCAGTCCACAGTGCTAAACAGATCTAACAATTCAAAGCCCTGTGGCCTATTTATACCTCCTCCTCTAAGGGGCAGTGGAGACAGTGGAGGATGTATGTAGGATGCCACTGCAAGGGCGAGGTTGATGATTTAGGTCGGCACGGTGGCCGCACGGTGGCGCAGTGGTAGAGTTACTGCCTTACAGCGCTTTCAGCGCCAGAGACCCATGTTAATAGACAATAGACAATAGACAATAGGTGCAGGAGTAGGCCATTCAGCCCTTCGAGCCAGCACCGCCATTCAATGCGATCATGGCTGATCACTCTCAATCAGTACCCCGTTCCTGCCTTCTCCCCATACCCCCTCACTCCGCTATCCTTAAGAGCTCTATCCAGCTCTCTCTTGAAAGCATCCAACGAACTGGCCTCCACTGCCTTCTGAGGCAGAGAATTCCACACCTTCACCACTCTCTGACTGAAAAAGTTCTTCCTCATCTCCGTTCTAAATGGCCTACCCCTTATTCTTAAACTGTGGCCCCTTGTTCTGGACTCCCCCAACACTGGGAACATGTTTCCTGCCTCTAATGTGTCCAATCCCCTAATTATCTTATATGTTTCAATAAGATCCCCCCTCATCCTTAATAATGTTCGATCCTGACTACATGTTCCCAATGTTGGGGGAGTCCAGAACAAGGGACCACAGTTTAAGAATAAGGGGTAGGCCATTTAGAACGGAGATGAGGAAAAACTTTTTCAGTCAGAGTTGTGAATCTGTGGAATTCTCTGCCTCAGAAGGCAGTGGAGGCCAATTCTCTGAATGCATTCAAGAGAGAGCTGGATAGAGCTCTTAAGGATAGCGGAGTCAGGGGGTATGGGGAGAAAACAGGAACGGGGTATTGATTGAGAATGATCAGCCATGATCACATTGAATGGCGGTGCTGGCTCAAAGGGCCGAATAGCGTCCTCCTGCACCTATTGTCTTTTGTCTATTGTCTACTGGTGCTGTCTGTACGGAGTTCGTACGTTCTCCCCGTGACCCACGTGGGTTTTCCGCGAGATCTTCGGTTTCCTCCCGCACTCCAAAGACTCCAAAGTTTGTGGGTTAATTAGCGTGGTGTAATGTAAATTTGTCGCTAGTGTGTGTCGGATGGCGTTCGTGTGCGGGGATCGCTGGTCGGTGCGGACTAGGTGGGCCGAAGGGCCTGTTTCCGCGCTGTATCTCTAAACTAAACTAAAGTGGTGTTTAATGATACCTGGGGAACACAGCCGATTCAATTTGAAGCAGTTTTCAGTGGTGCCCCTGATTTAGTTCCATGACACCACCTGCCCTTGGACTCTGCGTGGAATTGTTGCCAGGTAACCAATTACTGTTAAACGGAAAGAATCAAAAGAACTAGATGCCTTGCACAATGCTGACCCCATTGGCCCAAAGCTCTTCATTTGAGAACAGCAACTGTCTGAGAAATAATGTCAAGTTCATACAAAATACATCAGGTCACTTTCACAATACCCGAGTTGTTCTCAACACATTACTACTCAATTCAATTTATGTACCTACTGTGGGTGAACTAAATGCAACTCGGTGTGTTGAACACCCCACGACCCGGCAGATGTCTGCTCTTCTGTGTTCATAAGTTCATACGTTATCGGGGTAGAATTGGGCCATTCGGCCCATCAGGTCTACTCTACCATCCAGGTGATGGGTGTATGGAACGAGCTGCCACAGGAGGAGGTTGAGGCAGGGACTTTCCCAACGTTTAAGAAACAGTTAGACAGGTACATGGATAGGACAGGTTTGGAGGGATACCTTCGACCAAACACGGGGAGATGGGACTAGTGCAGATGGGACATGTTGGCCGGCGTGGGCAAGATGGGCCGAAGGGTCTGTTTCCACACTGTATCACGCTATGAGTCTATGACTATAATCATGGCTGATCATGGCTGAAGAAGGGTCTCGTTCCGAAAAATCACCCATTCCTTCTCTCCAGAGATGCTGCCCGTCCCGCTGAGTTACTCCAGCAGTTTGTGCCGATCTTCGGCTAATCTATCTATCTTTCCCTCTCAATCCCATTCTCCAGCCTTCTCCCCGTAACCCCTGACACCCGTACTAATCCCGAATCTGTTAATCTCTGCCTTAAAAATATCCACTGACGGCCTCTCCCGCCTCCTGTGGCAAAGAATTCCATCAGATTCACCACCCTCTGACTAAAGAAATTCCTCCTCATCCCCTTTGTCTTTGTCTTCTATTTCCCTTTTACGCGTGACAATAACCTAAACTCAAACTCATTATTGCCCAGCCTATGTACAGACTGGTGTGAATTAATATTCGATTAACGTGCCGATGCAGAGACATTTGAAGATTATTCCAAACATTAAAGGTAGAAGGCAGGAGAATTAGTTGAGAGAAACTTGATGGTCCGATTGGCCTAACTCTACTCCTACGACTTATAGACTTGTGTCACTCTCAATGGTCAGAACTATTATTTATACCTATGCAACATGTTTAGTCAATGGTGGTGACAAAGAAGGAAGGCCTGGAAAGTTCAAGCAAATTTTATAACCATATAACCATATAACAACTACAGCACGGAAACAGGCCCGTTCGGCCCTTCCAGTCCACGCCGACCACTCTCCCTGACCTAGTCTCATCTACCTGCACTCAGACCATAACCCTCTAAACCCCTCCTATCCATATACCTATCCAATTTACTCTTAAATAATAAAATCGAGCCAGCCTCCACCACTTCCACCGGAAGCCCATTCCATACAGCCACCACCCTCTGAGTAAAGAAGTTCCCCCTCATGTTACCCCTAAACTTTTGTCCCTCAATTCTGAAGCTATGTCCCCTTGTTGGAATCTTCCCCACTCTCAAAGGGAAAAGCCAACCCACGTCAACTCTGTCCGTCCCTCTCAAAATTTAAAAAACCTCCATCAAGTCCCCCCTCAACCTTCTACGCTCCAAAGAATAAAGACCCAACCTGTTCAACCTCTCTTTGTAGCTTAAGTGCTGAAACCCAGGCAACATTCTAGTAAATCTCCTCTGTACCCTCTCCATTTTGTCGACATCCTTCCTATAATTTGGCGACCAGAACTGCACACCATACTCCAGATTCGGCCTCACCAATGCCCTGTACAATTTCAACATCACATCCCAACTTCTATACTCGATGCTCTGATTTATAAAGGCAAGCATACCAAATGCCTTCTTCACCACCCTATCCACATGAGATTCCACCTTCAGGGAACAATGCACAGTTATTCCCAGATCCCTCTGTTCCACTGCATTCCTCAATTTTACTTTCAATTATAATCTGTACCTCGAGTGCAGCGCATACAACGGCTCAGAATGTGGAGAGGATGCTTCCAGTCGTGGGAGAGTCTAGGATCAGGGGGCACGGCCTCAGAATAAAAGGAATTTCTTTAGCCCGAGGATGATGAATCTGTGGAATTCAGTTGAGAGAGAAAATAGATTTCGTTTAGTTTGGTGATACAACGCGGAAACAGGCCCTTCGGCCCAACGAGTTCGCGCCGACCAGCGATCACCACACGTTAATACTACCCTACACACACTAGGATTAATTTATATATACACCAAGCCAATTAACCTACAAACCTATACGCCTTTGGAGTGTGGGAGGAAACCGGAGCACCCGGAGAAAACCCACGCAGGTCATGGGGAGAACGTACAAACTCTGTACAGACAGCACTCATAGTCAGAAACATAGAAAATAGAAACATAGAAAATAGGTGCAGGAGTAGGCCATTCGGCCCTTCGAGCCTGCACCGCCATTCAATATGATCATGGCTGATCATTCAGCTCAGTAGCCTGTACCTGCCTTCTCTCCATACCCCCTGATCCCTTTAGCAAAAAGGGCCACATCTAACTTCCTCTTAAATATAGCCAATGAACTGGCCTCAACTACCTTCTGTGGCAGAGAATTCCACAGACTCACCACTCTCTGTGTGAAGAAATGTTTTCTCATCTCGGTCCCAAAAGACTTCCCCCTTATCCTGGTTCTGGACTCCCCCAACATCGGGAACAATCTTCCCGCATCTAGCCTCTCCAACCCCTTAAGAATTTTATATGTTTCTATAAGATCCCCCCTCAGTCTTCTAAATTCCAGCGAGTACAAGCCCAGTCTATCTAGTCTTTCCTCATATGTAAGTCCCGCCATCCCAGGGATCAATCTGGTGAACCTTCTCTGTACTCCCTCTAAGGTAAGAACGTCTTTCCTCAGGTTAGGAGACCAAAACTGCACACAATATTCCAGGTGCGGTCTCACCAAGGCCCTGTACAACTGCAGCAGAACCTCCCAGCTCCTAAACTCAAATCCTCTTGCTATGAATGCCAACATACCATTCGCTTTCTTCACTGCCTGCTGCACCTGCATGCTTGCTTTCAATGACTGGTGCACCATGACACCCAGGTCACGTTGCATCTCCCCTTCTCCCAATCGGTCACCATTCAGGTAATACTCTGCTTTCCTGTTCTTGCCGCCAAAGTGGATAACCTCAGGATCGAACCCGGGTCTCTGGCGCCGTGAGGCAGCAACTCTACCGCTGCGCCACCGTGCCGCTCAACCGTGATCGAATGGCGGAAAAGACTTGATGGGCCGAATGGTCGAATCCTGCTCCTGCGTCTTGTCATGGTCTGAACAGAGGCATTATGTTTGATGGGGCGGTGTCACGTGGGACGGGAACAGGCAGGAACGGGACTGTCTAGACCGGGAAGGTGTCCCGGGAGAGAGGGTGCCAGGGAGATGGCAAAGTCTTCACACCAGCTCGTGGTGGCAAGTATCAACACAAGGCGCGACAACCCATAAATAAATGCAGAACACGGGACAGACCAAATGCAGGAGGGACACTGATCACAAGGGAAGAAATATAAGTAGAAGTGTTAAAACGTAGTTAAAGATAAAGTGAGAGGAAGTGCTATTAAAAATAAGCTGCTGCAGCGAAACAGCGAAACAGCGGAAGAGTAGACAATAACACCTGATGTGGAAAGAAATAAGAAGGGAATTATTGAGATACGGTGACGCAAGTGTCAAGGGTGGGAATGAAACATTTAGACAAGAGAGAGATTAAGAAACAGTTAGACAGGTACATGGATAGGACAGGTTTGGAGGGATATGGACCAAGCGCAGGCAGGTGGGACGAGTGTAGCTGCAACATGTTGGGCAAGTTGGGCTGAAGGGCCTGTTTCCACACTGTATCACTCTGTGACTCTATGACTCTATGAAGGGTTGGGGGTGGGGGGGGGGGGGGGGGGGGGGGGGAGAGCAAGCTGGAGAAGCAATACAGTACAAAAATTGTTGTGGATAAAAAGTTACAATAATATAAAACCAGAATTCATAGGTTGGTGTGGTAGTTTGTCACATGTACCGAGGCACAGTGAAATTCATTTTGTATACAGTTCAGTACGTATCACGATCCATAAGCACTTAGGTATATTTTATATAAGTATGCGTAGGAAAGAACTGGACTCTGGTTTAAATCGAAGGTAGACACAAAATGCTAGAGTAATTCAGCGGGACAGGCAGCATCTCTGGTGAGAAGGAATGGGTGACATTTCGGGTCGAGACCCTTCATCAGACCCCTCAGATCTTCCTGTCTGAAAAAGCGTCTCGACCCGAAACGTCGCCCGTTCCTTCTCTCCAGAGATGCTGCCTGACCCGCTGAGTTACTCCAGCGTTTTGTGTCTATCTAATTATAAGCATCTCAGCTACAGTTTTTGGATCTATCATCTTTCACCGGCACACCTGGCAGTGTGTTCCAGGCACCCACCACTCTCTGTGTAAAGGTCTTATAGACAATAGACAATAGGTGCAGGAGGAGACCATTCGGCCCTTCGAGCCAGCACCGCCATTCAATGTGATCGTGGCTGATCATTCTCAATCAGTACCCCGTTCCTGCCTTCTCCCCATACCCCCTGACTCCCGCTATCCTTAAGAGCTCTATCCAGCTCTCTCTTGAATGCATTCAGAGAATTGGCCTCCACTGCCTCCTGAGGCAGAGAATTCCACAGATTCACAACTCTCTGACTGAAAATGTTTTTCCTCATCTCAGTTCTAAATGGCCTACCCCTTATTCTTAAACTGTGGCCCCTTGTTCTGGACTCCCCCAACATTGGGAACATGTTTCCTGCCTCTAACGTGTCCAACCCCTTAATAATCTTATATGTGTCTTGCCCGCACATCTCCTCTAAACTCTCCCCCTCTGACCTTAAATCTGTGCCCTCTAGTATCTGTCATTTCCACCTTGGGAAATAGGTCCTTTACAGTCTACGTTATCTATCCCTCTCATAATTTAATAAACTCCTGTCAGGTCTCCCCTCGTTCTCTGACCCAGAGAAAATCATCCAAATTTGACCAATCTCTCCTCACGGCTAATACCCTCGAATCCAGGCAACATCCTAGTGAACCTCATCTGCACCCTCTCCACACCCTTGTGTAATGGGGCGACCAAAACTAGGCCAAATGGTCCAAATGCAGCCTAACCTAAATTTTATAAAACTGCAACAGGACTTCCTGATTTCTATGGCATGGTAAGGAGTTTATTTGTCACATGTACCGAGGTACAGTGAAATACATTGTTCTTCTTCCTTTCGTATATCAACCACAACAATCAAAAGTGGCAATTGGTGCTTCAGAGTACCGTAGTTGACTCTCTGCTGCAAAGTTTGCCAGTTCTGTAGAACTACCCAGGGTGGACGACGAGGATGTAAAGCAGCTCCCACCCCAAATACATTGTTGTACACAGTTCAGTACAAGTATCGCTGTACATAAGCACTTGGATACATCTTAAATAAGCATCTCAGCTAGTGCAAGTGTATAGCAGTAGTACACTGGGACAATATACAGAGCCGCCAGTTTGGTGCCGTTTTCAAGTCCCAGTTGTTGTAAGTGCAGGGATTTTGACCTGACCATGAAGGTCTGAAGAAGGGTCTCGGCCCGAAACGTCACCCATTCCTTCTCTCCAGAGATGCTGCCTGTCCCGCTGAGTTACTCCAGCTTTTTGTGTCTATCTTCAGTTCAAACCGGCATCTGCAGTTCCTTCCTACACATGAAGGTCTGTTGTCCTGGCGGCGTTGCAGGGTCGCCCTGGCCAAGCGTAGCCGTGGTGTCCTCCACAGCTGCTTCACCGCTGTGGGCCGCGTGAGGTCCACGTGCTTGGCCTCTTGGTCATAAGGAATAGGAGCAGAATTAGGCCATTCGGTCCATCAAGTCTACTCCGCCATTCAATCATGGTTGATCTATCTCTCCCTCTCAATCCCATTCTCCTGCCTTCTCCCCATAACCTCTGACACCTTTGCTAATCAACAACACTTGGAGCAGCACCCGGTGTAATGGAGCCCCAGGCTGCTGCGGGGCCTCCAGCAGGGCCGATCTAATGGAGCCCCAGGCTGTTGCAGGGCCTCCAGCAGTGCCGATCTAATGGAGCTCCAGGCTGCTGCAGGGCCTCCAGCAGTGCCGAACTAATGGAGCCCCAGGCTGCTGCAAGGCCTCCAGCAGGGCCGATCTAATGGAGCCCTATGCTGCTACGGGGCCTCCAGCAGTGCCAATCTAATGGAGCCCCAGGCTGCTGCAGGGCCTCCAGCAGTGCCGAACTAACGGAGCCCCAGGCTGTTGCAGGGCCTCCAGCGGCCCACTCCCCCATCGATGCACCGCTCCCCCCCTGCAGCCACAACTTCTGTCGTGAATAAAATATTAAATCACACCGAAATAAAAACCTGAAGAAGCCTTGGAAATAACAGATTAAGCTGCAGATGTGAAGAAAAACGTCAGGTCAACAATCTAAAAATCCCTCCCTCCCCCACCACAGTTGCTGCCTGACTGGCTGAATATATGCATCAATTTCTGTTTTTATTTCAGATTACCAGAATCTGGAAAAGTTTTAAGAGTCTGAGTTTAAAGAGTCTGAAGAAGTTTCGCCACCAAGAGTTTGTGTTGACTTAAGCAAATAGTACATAAAACACAGAACAAAGAACATAGAACAGTACAGCACAGGAACAGGCCCTTCGGCCCACAATGTCTCTGCCAAACATGATGCGAAAACCAACTCATATCTGCCTGTACATGGTCCATTCCCTGGTTATCCATGTACCTATCCTAAAGTATCAAATGCCACTATCGTATCTGCCTCCACCACCAACCCCAGCAGCCACCACCCTCTGCTTAAAACAATTGCCCCACACACCTCCTTTAAACTATACCCCTCTCAACTTAAAGCTACCGAATGCCCTCTAGTATTTATTTTTTCCATCCTGGGAGAAAGGTTCTGACTGTCTACCCTATCTACGCCTCTCATATTTCATAAACCTCTATCAGGTCTCTCCGCAACCTGCGACATTCCAGAGAAAACAATCTCTGGTAGTTAATGCCCCCTAACCCAGGCATCATTCTGGTAAACTCTGCACATTTTCCAAAGCCTCCACATCCTCCCTGCAACAGGGTGACCAGCACTGCATGCAATACTCCAAGTAAATTGTGCCCGGCGCTCTCCCCGATGTGCGGCATGGTGGCGCAGCGGCAGAGTTGCTGCCTCACAGCGCCAGAAAACCGGGTTCAATCCTGACTACGGGTGCTGTCTGTACGCAGTTTGTACGTTCTCCCTGTGACCTGCGTGGGTTTTCTCCGAGATCTCCAGTTTCCTCCCACACTCCAAAGATATCATATCATATCATATCATATATATACAGCCGGAAACAGGCCTTTTCGGCCCTCCAAGTCCGTGCCGCCCAGTGATCCCCATACATTAACACTATCCTACACCCACTAGGGACAATTTTTACATTTACCCAGCCAATTAACCTACATGTACAGGTTTGTAGGCTAATTGACTTGGTATGATTGTAAATTGTCCCTAGTGTGTGTGGGATGGTGTTAGTGTGTGGGGATCGCTGGTTGGCACAAGCGCGGTGGGCCAAAGGCCATTTTTTCCGTGCTGTAACTCTAAACCTAAAATCTCCCCACACCAATACCAATCTCCAGTCAACCTTGTTGGAATTGGTGGCAATCTCCAACAAGACTTAGCAGGAACTGGATCTCAACCAGCATAACACTGAAGCTCGGAAACTAGACTAATATGAGAGCCTTGATGGAAGATATGTAATAGAGTCATTTAAAAAAAATTAGAGAAAAATATTTTAGAGATACAGCGCAGAAACAGGCCCTTCAGCCCACCGGGTCCGCGCCGCCCAGCGATCCCCGCACATTATCACTATCCTACACACACTAGGGACAATTTTTACATTTGCCCCGCCAATTAACCTACAAACCTGTACGTCTTTGGAGTGTGGGAGGAAACCGAAGATCTCGGAGAAAACCCACGCAGGTCACGGGGAGAACGTACAAACTCCGTACAGTACAGCACCCGTAGTCAAGATCGAACCTGAGTCTTTGGCGCTGCATTCGCTGTAAGGCAGCAACTCTACCGCTGCGCCACCGTGCCGTCATGGAGTCATAGAGTGGTGCAATGTGGCAACAGGCCCTTCAGCCCAACTTGCCCACGCCGGCCAACATGTCCCAGCTACACTAGAGCCACCTGCCTGCGTTTGGCCCATATCCCTCCAAACCCGTCCTATCCATGTACCTGTCTAGCTGTTTCTTGAGCTATTTCAGTATAAGAAACCAACAGATAAAAACAATATTTACAGTTGGCAACTTTGACCAAGTGGTTCTGAATGTGCAAACAGTTTTGTATTGTAACAAAACCACAAGAGGGGGTTGGTGGCATGGAAGGTTACACCAGTAAAGGGCATGTTTTTCTCGAAGGAGGATTATCACCTCTCAATCCGGCCAAAACAATAAAAAACAATGCTATCGCGGAACACGATAAATAACATTGGCACGACTGTAAAGGCAGTCTGGTGCCCTAGTTGTGTAGGAAGGAACTGCAGATGCTGGTTCAGCAAATCATATTTCCTCACACAGGAGGAACAGCATCTCATATTTCGCTTGGGCAGCTTACAACCCAGCGGTACGAACATTGACTTCTCCAACTTCAAGTAACCCTTGCTTTCCCTCTCTCTCCCTCCCTCCCCCACCCAACTTGTCGTACTAGGTTCAAAGTCGTCTTGTTGAGTCTCATTGTCCGTAATCCGTTCTCACCTCGCCCTTTGTTCGAACGACGGCCGGTTTCCTTTATCATCGTTATTTTTTTGCATTTCGTTCATTCATTTATTCCATATCTCTCTACATCACCGTCTATATCGCTTGTTTCCCTTTCCCCTGACTCTCAGTCTGAAGCAGGGCCGTCTTAACGCATGGGCCTGATGGGCACTTGCCCGGGGGCCCACGAGCATAGGGGCCCCATGCTGATCTGTGTATGTTAAGTGACTTGCAATAAATAAATACTGCTTTAAAAATGTAGGTTCAATAAGTGCTTTTTTCGCAACATTTTCGGTCACTAAGTGCTTCTCACAGCGATCTGTAAGTGCTTTTCGCAACAATGTAGCACCCTAAGTCCATCGCTAAGTGCTTTTCGGTAAGTGCTATTCGCCGGCACGACAGGGGGGGGGGCTGGTAGGGAAAGGGGGGTGGGGGAGAGTAACGGTAGGGGCCCCAGTACACTGCTTTGCCCGGGGGCCCATAATGCTGTAAAAATGGCCCTGGTCTGAAGAAGGGTCTCGACCCGAAACGTCACCTATTCTTTTACTCCAGAGATGTCTGGAGTTACTCCAGCTTTTTGTGTTTATCCCAGGACAGAAAGATCTGTATGGCTTTATCCTGCACTTAACGTTATTTCCTTATCATATATCTGCACACTGTGGACGGCTCGATTGTGATCATGTATTGTCTTTCTGCCGACTGGATAGCACGCAACAAAAGGTTTTTACCGTGCCTCGGTACGCGTGACAATAAACTAAACTCAACTCAACTCAACTCAACTCAACCCAACTAGAAGCATCCGTCTGCATCTCTTCCCATTTTCTAGTGTTTGCAATAAACACGGCTGTGGCATTTGTTTCAAATTTATGTTTGAGTGCGTGGTGAACTGGTTGGAACTTCTGAAAACTCTGGGGAAAGTTGCCTAAAGGCAGTGTAAAGGCCAATGGCTTGGTAGTGTTCTCTCTTCTGTACGCAATGGCTGGCTTCATTTATACAAGTGGCTTCCTTGTTTCTCCAGTGTGCCTCCGTTGCAGATGGCGATAGAGTGTGAATGGGCCTGTGGTGGGGAGAGTAAACGGAAGATGGTATTGATTGTGGCCGGGACATTAGGAACTGTTGTGTGTCAGTGATTACATGCCCGCAGGGAACACACTTAGTGATGAAGCCAGATGTTTAAGCGGGATCTAATGGGAAAGGAAGAACAAAGACCGACTGCCGAAGATTTGTCGTTCAATCCAGTTCTCTCCAGGAATAAGTTTAGTTTAGTTTAGTTTGGAGATAGAGCCGGGAACAGGCTCATCGAGTCCGCACCGACCAGTGATCCCCGCACATCAACACTATCCGGCGCACACCAGGGACAAGGAATGGGTGACATTTCAGGTGCTGTCTGTATGGAGTTTGCACGTTCTCCCTGTGACCGCGTGGGTTTTCTCCGGGTGCTCAGGTTTCCTCCCACGTTCCAAGGACGTGCAGGTTTGTAGGTTGATTGGCCCTCTGTAAATCTTCCCCAGTGTGGGCAGGACAGAACTAGTGATCGCTGGCCTTCGCGGGCACGGCGGGCCAAAGCCCTGTTTCCGTGCCTGTGTCACTAAATAAAGGGGAAGGGATTGGACAAGAGGTGACAAATGATAGGTGGACATGAGGAACTGCAGATTGCTGGTTTACAAAAAAAAGATACAAAGTGCTGGAGTAACTCGGCAGGTCCGGCAGCATCTCTGGAGAACATGGATAACTGACGATTTGGGTCGTGAACCTTGGTCAGAAATGTTTTGAACCAAAACGTAAACTATCCATGTTCTCCAGAGATGCCGCCTGACCCGCTGAGTTACTCCAGCACTCTGTGTCCCTGCAAGTCCATTGGAGGGGAGTTGGGGTTGGGTTTGACATTGTGTAGCTTATACTCAACCCAACGTTGACCGCAACTGTGGACCGCAACATCGGGAGCTCGCAGGTCCCTGGCTGGCGACCGGCTTTCGGGAGCTCCAGCCGTAGCAGCTTCGACCGCCCCGAAGCGCGAGGCTCGATCGACCCGTTCGCAGGACCTTCATCGCCCTGCGTGGCTCGGCCGCGGCACTTTCCATCGCCCGGTGGGGGCTTAGGACCTTCATCGGCCTGCTCGGCTCGGCCTGGGACCTTCCATCGCCCGGCGGGGGTTTCAAAAGTCGGGAGCCTCGATCGCCTCGAGGCAGCAGTTTGACTGCCTGACCGCGGGAGAAGAATGAGGAGGAGATAAGACTTTTCTTTGCCTTCCATCACAGTGAGGGTGTGCCTGGAGCAATCACTGTGATGGTTGTCTGTGTTAAACTGTAATTGTGTGTCTTGTGTTCTTTATTGTTCACTGTCAACCATTTACGCCGGACCCTGACGTGAGAGGACGCTGGCGCTGTTTGTTCGCCGCTTCTCTGTCTGGATAAATCTTTTGTTTATTTATTTATTTTTATGTCTTGTTTGCTCTGTAAAGCATCTTTGATTTTCCAGAAAAGCGCTATATAAATTAAATGTATTATTATTATTATTATTAACGTATCTTTGGGAAATCTGGTTCTGTTCAGTTTAGTTTATTGTGACGTGCAGCGAGGTACAGGGAAAAGCTCTGCCTTCCTAATGCAGTGAAGGATTGATGGATCGATACTTTATGTGACATGCCACAGTGAAATCCTTTGTTCCGCGCAACGTACACAAGGTTTGCAAAGAGTCGCCAGGTATAGCGGGTCGACGCAGTTACAAAGTGTGCAATGTAGTCCCTAATGGTCCCTCTTTGTTCTCGGCGACCCTCCCCCCCCCCCACATCAGGTCCCTCTTTGTTCTCGGAGCCCCCCCCACCCACATCGGGTCCCTCTTCGTTCAACTTTCGAAGTTTCATCTTTGCTCTGGAAATGTTCATTGAATTTGACCTGAAGAGCATGATTCTCAATGCTTGGTAACATATCCGGTTTGTGTGGTGTTCAGAACCAATGAAGCACGCACATCGAAGGCTTCGGGACAGACTGCGTGAGCTCAGTAATTGGGACACAGCGATTGCCGTTCCCAATGGAATAAAACCGTCTCCAATTTGGTCACATAAATGACACACCTCCCACACCCTGCTGAAGAACATTAATATCACGGCACTCTCCCCGTCAACAGCACCTCCCTTATTCTATTCTGTGGGGGGTGGAATTAAATGATGCTTTAACACATCAGAACCTATTTCCAATCATGAAATAAAAGCAGAACGTGTTAGAAATGCATAAAGATTTGTAGGAAAGAAAACTGCAGATGCTGGTTTAAATCGAAGGTAGACACAAAATGCTGGAGTAACTCAGCGGGTCGGGCAGCATCTCTGGAGAGAAGGAATGGGTGACGTTTCGGGTCGAGACCCTTCTTCAGTAAAGAAAGATTGGTAACAACTCATCACGGCAGCAATGTTATAATAGTCCAGGATTCACTGGTAAAATAACAATGTCGTGGGAGTGGGCGATGTTGTTAATTTGTGTTGAGACACAAGGAACTGTCGATGCTGGTTTACCCAAAAAGTCACAAAGTGCTGCTTTTCACTTCTCCAGAGACGCTACCTGACCCGCTGAGTTACTCCAGCACTCTGTGAAACGTCACCTATCCATGTTCTCCAGAGATGCTGCCTGACCCGCTGAGTTACCCCAGCACTCTGTGAAACGTCACCTATCCATGTTCTCCACAGATGCTGCCTGACCCGCTGAGTTACTCCAGCACTCTGTGAAACGTCACCTATCCATGTTCCCCAGAGATGCTGCCTGACCCGCTGAGTTACTCCAGAACCTTTGTGTTTTTACTCAAGATTCCAGCATTTGCAGTTATTTCTGCCTCTGCAAAATATTGTTTTGAATAGAACAAAGGAACGGCAGATGCTGGTTTACACAAAAAAAAGACACAGCAGGGTGATCACTGGTCGACGCAGACTCAGGTGGCCGAAGTGCCTGTTTCCACGCCCTATCTCAAAACTATACTAAACTCCAAGAGAAAACTTACGCAGGACATGGGGAGAAAACACATACTCCATACAGACAGCATCCAGGAGTCAGGATTGAATCTGGGTCTCTGTTGCTGTGCCACCATGCCACACAATAAGTCAGACTTTGTACTCAGCAGGTATCTCTGTTGAAGTTGATGAAAATCACCTTGATATGTCATCAGTTTAATTTAATTTAGTTTATTGTCACGTGTACCGAGGTACAGTGTAAAGCTTTTGTTACGTGCCAACCAGTCAGTAGAAATACAATACATGATTACAAGCAAGCCAATTACAGTGTACCAATACATAGAAACATAGAAACATAGAAAATAGGTGCAGGAGGAGGCCATTCGGCCCTTTGAGCCAGCACCGCCATTCATTGTGATCATGGCTGATAAGGGAATAACATGTAGTGCAAGGTAAAGCCAATAAAGTCCGATCAAGGATAGTCCGAGGGTCACCAAAGAGGTAGATAGTAATTCAGCACTGCTCTCTGGTTGTGGTAGGATGGTTCAGTTGCCTGATAACAGCTGGGAAGAAACTGTCCCTGAATCTGGAGGTGTGTGTTTTCATACTCCACCTTTTGGCCGATGGGAGAGGGGAGAAGAGGGAGTGGCCAGGGTGAGACTGGTCCTTGATTATGCTGCTGGCCTTGCCGAGGCAGCGTGAGGTGTAGATGGAGTCAATGGAAGGGAGGTTGGTTTGTGTGATGGGCTGGGCTGCGTCCACAATTCGCTGCAATTTCTTGCGGACTTGGATGGAGCCCTCGAGGCTGCTGGGAATGAGCTCCACGCGGCCTATCTAAAGGGCTGGGTTGCCAGTTCCACTGTAAACATCTCACGGCCTGCAGCCCAGCAGCAAAAACCACCATTCACAAAACGCCCTACATTTTTAACCGGGATTGAAACAAAAGTCAGAATTTGAGATTAAAGTCAAGCTCAAATATCAAAGTAACTTAAAAATGTTAAAACATTTTTTTTTAAAAGGGCAGCACGGTGGAGCAGCAGTAGAGTTGCTGCCTCACAGCGCCAGAGACCCGGGTTCCATCCCGACTACGGGTGCTGTCTGTACAGAGTTTGTACGTTCTCCCTGTGACCACATGGATTTTCTCCGAGTGCTCCGGTTTCCTCCCACACTCCAGACGTGCAGGTTTGGAGGTTAATTATCCTCTGTAAAATTGCCCTTGCTCAGAACAGATTCGGTTGGCCGAAGGGCCTGTTTCAACTAAACGAGAACTCCTGCCTCACATCGCCAGAGACCTGGGTTCAATTCTGACCTCATTAAACTGACTCTCGTGTGCGGGGAGTGGATGAGAAAGTGGGATAACATAGAGCTGGTGTGAACGGGTGATCGATGGTCGGTGTAGACTCGATGGGCCGAAGGGCCTGTTTCCACGATGCTGCCTGATACAAAACCCTGAAGAGGCTAGTGCTCCTGAGGAAATGATAAGTGGATTTATTTCATGGACCCATCAGAGCGGAGTCTAAGCTTCCCCGGCCCACCATCTCACCGTTAGTCACCGTTGGTGAGTGACGCTACAAGTAAGTTGTTTACTGATCTTGGCCGAAGAGCTATTTACATTTGCTTGGCGCTGAAGCATCTAAATCTGTCCGTCAGAAGGAAGCACGCTACACTTTGAGAACAAAGAGTCCAGTACTTTTATTTTCCTGCTCTAAATGACACAGTCTGAATATTTGTTTTAATCAAAGAACTCTGGGTCATTGGTGGAAACCGCACTCCAAGTGCACCGCATTATCTTATATTTATTGGTGTGCATCTGCTTATCATCTCTCTTTGGTCAGCTCATTTCAAGCATTGATTTTTAAACTCCTGCAGAATTAATACTTCATTATCAATCTCAGCGAGACCTGTCATTGCAAATGGACTAACATGCTCAATAACTTCTTCCTGTTAAAGCTTTCTGCAAACCTTTTGGTTGGTGGTGTTGCTAATTCAGTTTCGAGATAGTTTAGTTAATTTTAGTTTATTGTCACGTGCACCTTGTACATAGATACATAGATACATGGACAATAGGTGCAGGAGGAGGCCATTCGGCCTTTTGAGCCAGCACCGCCATTCAATGTGATCACGGCTGATCATCCACAATCAGTACCCCGTCCCTGCCTTCTCCCCATATCGCTTGATTCTCCCCAAGAGCTCTATCTAGCTCTCTTTTGAATGCATCCAGTGAATCAGCCTCCACTGCCTTCTGTGGCAGAGAATTCCACAGATTCACAACTCTCTGGGTGAAAAGGTTTTTCCTCATCTCAGTCCTAAATGGCCTACCCCTTATTCTTAAACTGTGGCCCCTGGTTCTGTACTCCTCCCAACATGGTTCTGGACTCCTCCCAACACTGTGCCCCCTAGTTCTGGACTCCTCCCTCCCATGCATGTTTCCTGCATCTAGCGTGTCCAATCCCTTAATAATTTTATATGTTTCTATAAGATCCCCTCTCATCCTTCTAAATTCCAGTGAATACAAGCCCAGTCGCTCCAGTCTTTCATCATATGACAGCCCCGCCATCCCGGGAATTAACCTGGTGAACCTACGCTGCACTCCCTCAATAGCAAGAATGTCCTTCCTCAAATCAGGAGACCAAAACTGCACACAGTACTCCAGGTGTGGTCTCACCAGGGCCCTGCTGAAGGACCTCTTTGCTCCTATACTCAACTACTTTCGGTACAGTGAAAAGGTTTTGTTGCGTGCGGAAAGACAACACATGATTACAATCAATGCATTTACAGTATATAGGTACATGATACGTTTAGTTCAAATAAAGTCCAGCACTTCAAACCAACTTGCCCATTCCGGCAAGACCTGTACAAGCCTCACCTGCCTGCATTTGTCCCATTTACCTCGAGACCTTCCTTATCTGTTTTAATTTAGTTTAGTTTAGTTCAGAGATACAGCACGGAGACAGGCCCTTCGGCCCACTGAGTCCGCGCCGACCAGCGACCCCCCGCACACTAGCACTATCCTACACACTAGGGACAATTTACAATCTTTACCGAAGCCAACTAACCTGCAAACCTGCACGTCCTTGGTGTGGGTGGAAACCGGAGCACCTGGAGAAAACCCATGTGGTCCCAGGGAAATCCGTACAAACTCCGTAAAGACAGCACCTGTAGTCAGAGTCCCTGGCACTGTGAGTGCCACCCTAGTTTAATATTTTATTGAGATGCTAAAAGATCACCAAATTCAATGTGACCACCGTTTATGTTAATTAATAAAATACATGAAAGCAATCTCAAACTTGGATGTTCATTCTTGAGTTTGCACGTTCTCTCTGTGACCTGCGTGGGTTTTCTCCTGAAGCCCCGGTTTCCTCCCACACTCCAAAGATGTACAGGTTTGTAGGTTAATTTGACTTCGGTAAAGATTGTAAATTGTCCCTCGTGTGTGTAGGATAGTGTTAGTGTGTGGGGATCGCTGGGCGGCGCGGACCTGGTGAGCCAATAGGCCTGTTTGTGTGCTGTATCTCTAAACTGAACTAAATAAACAAAAAAAGTCATTTCGAACAGGTACATGGAATAGGGACGGTTTAGCGGTATATGTGCCAAATGCACGCAGGTGAGGCTTGTACATGTCTTGGCCGGCAGGGCCAAGTTGCTTTGACCACCTGTTGCTGTGTTTTATGAATCTTTAACAGGCCCATCAGCCTACAATGTCTGTACAGAACACGGAGCCAAGATGTACTAATCAATCCTCCTGCACATAATCCACCCCCCTCCATTCCCTGCATATCCAAAAACATATTCCCTAACATATCTGAAATTCTACTCTTACAATCTGGAGACTTTTTCCCTTGCTCAGAGAGTTTCGTTTGGCCTCTTTTCCGGTGAGTTTTTCCAGATGATTTTAGTTCTTCTTGAAAGTCCGTTGGCCCCAGTTTGGCGGTCCGAGCCAAGCCAACATCTGGCGGGTGAAGAGGCTGTGCAATTATTCCAGCTCTTTCATAAGACCAGACCGCTTTTTATTGACGTGCTAATCCAGCAAGTGGTTAACATGAATGCCTAGAGAACCAATTGCCATGCTCATAAATTTTACAAGCACATCATTCAAAGCCGTCTTTCCCACACAGAGCGATGGTATTACAATATTAAGTGATAAGTACTACAAGATTTCGGTATTTAGCAAGCTGTTTATTATTGGCTTTACAAGAATTGTTTCTCAAAGATAAATGGAAGGAAGAAGATTTGCAAGAAGTGCAAACACCGCCCGATCCATCACATGTACTGACCTCGCCACCATCGAAGAGATCTACAGGAGACACAGCTTCAAAAAGACAGCCGGCATCATCAGAGACCCACACCACACTGGCCATGCTCTCATCTCACCTCTGCCATTGGGAAGAGCTTCTTCCCTACAGCCATCATGCTATTAAACACTACAACCTCCATATAAGCTCCAAACTATATATATATATATATATATATATATATATTGTTTGTGTGTGTGTATTCTGCACTCGGTGTCTTCCCCTTTGCTCTACCTATTGTACTTGAGTTTGACTTGATTGACGTACTGTATTACCTAATCTGTTTAGTTTAGTTTAGTTTAGAGATGCAGCGTGGATGCACCGAGTCCGCACTGACCAGCGATCCCCGCACACTCTACTCTATCCAACACACACTAGGGACAATTTACATTTATACCGAGTCAATTAACGTGCAAACCTGCACGTCTTTGGAGTGTGGGAGGAAACCGAAGATCCCGAAGAAAACCCACGCGGGTCACGGGGGGAACGTACAAACTCCGTACAGACAGCGCTCGTAGTTAGGATCAAACCCGGGTCTCTGGCTCGGTGAGGCAGCAACTGTACCGCTGCATCTACCGCTGTCAGACAGCATCTCTGGAGAGAAGGAATGGGTGACGTTTCGGGTCGAGACCCTTATGTTATTGTACACAGAAATCTGAATGTCTTTGACTTCATCCAATGAGGAAGTGAATGTGCTGGCAAGTTTAGCTTCTTCACCAGTCTGAAGAAGGGTCTCGACCCGAAACGTCACCCATTCCTTCTCTCCAGAGAGGCTGCCTGTCCCGCTGAGTTACTCCAGCATTTTGTGTCTACCTTAGCTTCGCGATACTCCTGAAAGTGGGAAAGCCATGCATTGTGTGCATTCCCCCAACATCACTGCTTGCCAGAGAGAAATACTTTGGCAACTGAAGACACTAATGAGGACATAGACTACCTCATTGTCTGTTTATTCAGGTTAAGACTGCCATCAAAATGTCCATCCAGAGAAAAAAGTAAATATTTTGATTTAATCAATGGTTCCAGGCAGCACAATGCTACTTTCCACCTCGACGTCATTCACACATTAGCGTGCAAACACAAAGGCCGAAAGGGGGCAGGAAATTAATATTTCATCTTGGCATTCAGCATCTAAATGGTCTATGCTTATTAAAGCAGCTGCAGGTTTTAAACAAATATACCTAACTTAGTAAACAGCCTTTGTCAGGCTCGTGTTGATTGGATTGGATGTGGGATGTTGGAGTAAACACGCGGAAAACAAAAACTGACCAGTCTGAAGAAGGGTCCCGACCTGAAACGTCACCTATCCATGTTCTCCACAGATGCTGCCTGACCCGCTGAGTTACTCCAGCACTCTGTGAAATGTCACCTATCCATGTTCTCCAGAGATGCTGCCTGACCCGCTGAGTTACTCCAGCACTCTGTGAAACGTCACCTATCCATGTTCTCCACAGATGCTGCCTGACCTGCTGAGTTACTCCATCACTTTTTGTTTTTTTTATAGCAACCTTAAATTGGGATAGAATTTAGTTTAGTTTAATTTTGAGATGTGGCACAGAGAAAGGCCCTTCAGCCCATCGAGCCCGCTCTGACCTGCTATCTCCGTACACTAGCACTACCCTACACACACACGAGGGACAATTTACAATTTTTACCGAAGCCAATTAACCTAAAAACCTGCACGTCTTTGGAGTGTGGGAGGAAACTGGAATACCCGGAGAAAACCCCATGGGGAGAACGTACAAACTACGTACAGACAGCACCCGAGGTCAGGATCGAACCCGGGCCTCTGGCGCTGTGAGGCAGCAACTCTACCGCTGTGCCACCACCCTGCCGCGATAGGGTTTCAGTGTTCAGAACAGGAGGTAATTGATCAGTTATTTATCATGTTTCACTAATAGGTATCTGAAGACCGAGAATAAATATTATAAAAGTCGGAAAAATGCAGTCATGTAGTGACTCAGGCTGAAGAAGTGCCCCAACCCAATACGTCGCCCATCCATGTTCTCTACTGTTGCTGCCTGATCTGCAGAGTTACTCCAGCACTTTGTGTCTTTTTTTGGTAAACCAGCCTCTGCAGTTCCTTATTAGTCCACCTATCACTCGCCAGGCTTTGTTCTGTCCCCACCTCTCCTCCAGCTTTCTCCCCCGCTACTACAATCAATCTGAAGAAGGGTCCCGACCTGAAATGTCACCTACTCATGTTCTCCAGAGATGCTGCCTGACCTGCTGAATTACTCCAGCACTTTGTGTCTTTTTTTCTTTGCAGACCTGCATCGGCAGTTCCTTGCATCTAATCTGAGTGCAAAGAAGGTTTTTCTGAATACCATTGTCAAATCACAGATACTATTTCACCTGTGCTGACCAAACACATATTTACATTAGTACAGTGTAATCTGTTTCACACAAGTTTTGCCATTTCACTTTGAGAATTTGCTCTCTTTCGGAAATACTTTGCAGTACAATTGCCATCTGGTGGGTTCTCTAATGAATTACACACTGCCGTCATCAAACTGGGAGCTTAATTCAAGAACCTCTGAATAGACCGGGGCGGCACAGTAGCGCAGCGGTAGAGTTGCTGCTTTACAGCGAATGCAGCGGCGGAGACTCAGGTTCGATCCTGACTACGGGTGCTGCACTGTATGGAGTTTGTACGTTCTCCCCGTGACCTGCGTGGGTTTTCTCCGAGATCTTCGGTTTCCTCCCACACTCCAAAGACGTACAGGTATGTAGGTTAATTGGCTGGGTAAATGTAAAAATTGTCCCTAGTGGGTGTAGGATAGTGTTAATGTACGGGGATCACTGGGCGGCACGGACTTGGTGGGCCGAATGGCCTGTTTCCGGCTGTATATATGATGATGATGATGATGATGATGATGATGATGATGATGATATGCACAGAGTCTCTTGCCCAGAGTAGGGGGAATCGAGAACCAGGGGACATAGGTTCAAGGTGATGGGGGAAAGATTTAATAGGAACCCGAAGGGCAACTTCTTTACACAAAAGGTGGTGGGTGTGTGGAATGAGCTGCCGGAGGAGGTAGTTGAGGCTGGGACTATCACAATGCTTAAGAGACATTCAGACAGGACGGGTTTAGAGGGATTTGGGCCAAGCGCGGGCAAGTGGGACCAGTGTAGCTGGGACATGTTGGCCGGTGTGGGCAAGTTGGGCCGAAGGTCCTGTTTCCACACTCTATCACTATGACATTATAAATGACAGGTATGAACCCGGGGGCTGTAGCTGTCCAGGAGAAGGTGATTTTGTTATTGATCAGCATGAACCAACAACTGAAGAATGGATTCTGAAATCCGATTACATCTGATGACCCATCTGTGCTTGTGGCAGTGGGCTGGCAGAGCATCTTTCATTCATAAGTGATAGGAGCAGAATTAGGCCATTCGGCCCATCAAGTCTACTCCGCCATTCAATCATGGCTGATCTATCACTCCCTCTCAACCCCATTCTCCTGCCTTCTCCCCATTACCCCTGACACCCGCACTGATCAAGAAGCTATCTATCTCTGCCTTAAAAATATCCACTGACTTGGCCTCCACAGCCTTCTGTGGCAAAGAATTCCACAGATTCACCACCCTTCGCCTAAAGAAATTCCTTCTCATCTCCTTTCTAAAGGAACCTCCTTTAATTCTGAGGCTGTGACCTCTGGTCCTAGACTCTCCCACTAGTGGAAACATCCTTTCCACTTCCCATTCTATCCAGGCCTTTCATTGCATTGCATTGAAACTACCCAGATACAGACGCGCTTACAATGCAGCACACTAACTACTAATTTGGGTGCCCCCATATTATCTGTAAAACTGTTACAAGATACGAGGAGCAGTCACACCGTGTTAATGGAATCACAGACTAATTGTAGACAGATACAGTGAAAAATCAATGGCTTCTGCATTAGGGTTCAGAGAGTTGTAAATCTGTGGAACTCTCTGCCTCAAAAGGCAGTGGAGGCCAATTCTCTGGATGCTTTCGAGAGAGAGCTAGATAGGGCTCTTAAAGATAGCGGAGTCAGGGGGTATGGGGAGAAGGCAGGAACGGGCTACTTATTGTGAATGATCAGCCATGATCATGTTGAATGTTGGTGCTGGCTCGAGGGGCTGAATGGCCTACTCCTGCACCTATTGTCTATTGTGTATTGTCTATTGTCTATTGATTCATTGCAGGAGTGTAACTCAAAGCAAGCTAATCACATAAGAAGATACAAAGGAACTGCAGATGCTGGTTTACTAAGAAAGACGCAAAGTGCTGGGGTAACTCAGTGGGTCAGGCAGCATCCCTGAAGAACATGGACGTTAGACTTTTAGACTTTAGAGGTACAGCCTGCCCGTGCCAACCAGCGATCGCCCCGCACACTAACACCGTCCTGCACACCAGGGACAATTTACACTTGTGCCAAGCCAATTAGCCTACAGACCTGTACATCTTTGGAGCGTGGGAGGAAACCGGAGCACCCAGAGAAAACCCACGCAGGTCACAGGGTGAACGTAGAAATTCCGTACAGACAGCACCCGTGGTCGGGATCGAACCCGGGTCTCTGGCGCTGTGAGGCAGAAACTCCACCGCTGCTCCACCTTGCCGCCCTGGATAGGCAATGTCACAAGTGCAGTTCCACACATAAAGACCTCCTGGGTGGGTGGCTTCTCTATGCTTCTGGACGGACCTTCCATCAGCCAGGTTACTGTCCGATTCACCTCTACCCCCCACTGCGGACATTGGACTTTGTCTCTGGAACTGGCGCGCTACAATGCTGAGAACTATATTCTGCACTCGGTATCTTCCCCTTTGTTCTACCTATTGTATTCTTATTATATTCATGTTGTATTTGAGTTGGTCGTGATTTTATTTATGTACGGAGGAGGGAGTTGAGGCTGGGACTGTCGCAACTTAAAAAAAATACTAGACCAAGTGGACCCGTAGGGCCCAAACCTCTCTTGCATTAATGCAGCACCCTCTCCTCCCCTCCCCCACTCCCCCACCCTCTCCCCTCCCCTCCCCTCCCCCATGGCTGAATGATCAGCCGTGATCACATTGAATGGTGATGCTGGCTCGAAGGGCTGAATGGCCTACTCCTGCACCGATTGTCTATTGTAATCCATCCCCATCAACCCCCCTTATCCCCCCTCCCTCCTCCCCTCCCTCCCTCTCCCTCCCCCCCCCCCCTCCCTCGGAGATAGATTTAAACTTTAAAATGTGAATAACTTAAAAAATATAACACCAATTTCAATGAAACTTCTTCCATTGGCACCAAAGGGACGACGGTGAGTAAGGTGGGCCTGAAATTGTTGTGCTATCGTGTACCGTTTTGGCTCTAGTTGAGGAACAAACAAACAAACAAACAAGAGTTTTAATATATAGATTTAGACAGGTAGATGGATAGGACATGTTTGGAAGGATATGGTCCAAATGCGGGCAGGTGGGACTAGTGTAGCTGGGACATTATTGGCCGGTGTGGGCGAGTTGGGCTGAAGGGACTGTTTCCACACTGTATCTCTCTGTGACTCTATGACTCTCTGACTCACAACAGGATGTTTAAAACATTTATGCCAACACTCTGGGGAGATACTCCGCCAATAATTTGGTCCAGAAACATAGAGCGCAATAACACTTCAAAAAAAATATTGGACAAATTATGCTCACGGAGGGCAGCGATAGAGTTGCTGTCCCACAGCGCTAGAGACCCAGGTTCGACCTTGACTACTGGTGCTGTCTGCATGGAGTTTGTACGTTCTCCCTGTGACCTGCGTGGGTTTTCTCCGAGATCTTCGGTTTCCTCCCACACTCCAAAGACGTACAGGTTTGAAGGCTTGGTATAAATGTAAAAATTGTCCCTAGTGTGTGTAGGATAGTGTTAGTATGCGGGGATCACTGGTCTGTGTGGATTCGGTGGGCCGAAGTGCCTGTTTCCTCGCTGTATCTGTGTCTCTGTATCTCTAAAGGGAGGGTCCACTAGATTCTTGAGGAGACACATGGAACTGCAGGAGCACTTTAGACAACGTTTCAGGTCAGGACACTCCTACAGACTGAAGACCATTGTCCTCTCCATGTCCTCCAGAGATGCTGTCTGACCCACTGAGTATCTGTATCTCTAACGTCTAAAATATTATATAATAGGCAAAACACATTCGATTCAAAGTGTTAGATCAGAATATCCTGTTAGGAAGGAGATGAGGAGGAATTTCTTTGGTCAGAGGGTGGTGAATATGTGGAATTTATTGCCACAGATGGCTGTGGAGGCCAAGTCAGTGGATATTTTTAAGTCAGAGATACCGATTCTTGGCAGATACTAATTCTTGATTAGTACGGGTATCAAGGTTTATGGGTGAAGGCAGGAGAATGGGGATAGGAGGGCGAGATAGATCAGCCATGATTGACTGGCGGAGTAGACTTGATGGGCCAGAATATTTCTTTAGGGTAGTTGCCCAGTTGAACATACGGAAGATGAAGCACAAATCTCCTGGTACACATGAAGCTGATCTTTGCAATCATGCCTACACTAATGTAACAGCAAGGACTCAGGAACACAAGGCTGTCTTTGGCCATCTTAATGCTATTGAAGACCAAACTTGCCTAAAGGCCATTATAAGTTAAAGGGGATTGCCCACACATGACTTCTTTCTTCAATGTGTAAACATTGTTTGGGAAGGAATGAATGCTCAGGATTGTGAAGCTATACGCATACAGTAAGTAAGTACACAGCTCGAAGAACAGAGGAACATACATTTGGAGCCCTTCATCTGATTAAAGATGGATCAGACAATCTTGGTAAGACTTTCTGGACGTTAATTACTTGGTGAATGAGTTGCTTTGCACACAGTTCCTCTTGCCCTCTGGCCTGGAGCACACAAACAGAGTTACGCAGATGTCTACCAGGGTAATATTAAGCTTCACGATCCATTCCACCAAACATCACATTAAACATTCCCAACTCTGGGTCGCTTGCTGTTATGGTCCCAGCCTCAACTACCACCTCCTTCGGCAGCTCGTTCCGTTCACCCTCTGAGTGGAAAAGTTGCCGCTCAAGTTTCTATGAAATCTTTCCCCTCTCACCTCAAACCTAAGCTCCCTGGTTCATGATTCCTCTAACCTGGGTGAAATACTTTGTGCATTCATTAGTTTTTTTAAAGTTCATAAACAATTATGCCATTCGGCCCATCTACTCCGCCATTCATTCATGGCTCATCTACCCCTCCGTCCTAACCCCACTCTCCCGCCTTCTCCCCATAACCCCCGACACGCATTCACCCTGTCTGTTCCACTCATGATTTTGTACTCAAATGTGTAAATGTTGTTTCAAAGGGATTGAATGTTGAAGATAAGTATCGCAGCTCCCATAAGATCACTCCTCAGCCTCCTGCGCTCCGAGGAATAAAGTCTTAGCCTGCCCAACCTCTCCCTTTCGCTCAGCGCCTCAAGCCCTTGCAACCTCCTTGTAAGACGTCTCTGCACTCCTTCCAGTGTAGTGACATCTTCCATCTAGCAGGGTGACCAAAACTGAACTTCTACATTCAGGACATTTCGTGAGGGGGGATCTCAGGATCTTCTTTCTGACCCTTAGTCCACTCTTCGTGACGTTACTTTAGATTTTAGAGATACAATGTTGAAACAGGTCCTTCGACCCACCGAGTCCGCGCTGACCAGCGATCACCCCGTACACTAGCACTATCCTACACACACCGGGGATAATATACGATTTTACCGAAGCCAAGCAACCTACCAAGCTATATTTATTTGGAGCGTGGGAGGAAACCGGAGCATCCGGAGAAAACCCACGCAGTCACGGGGAGAACGTACAAACTCCACACAGACAGCAACCGTAGTCAGGATTGAACCCGGGTCTCTGGCGCTGTGAGGCAGCAACTCTACCGCTGCACCACCGTGCCACACTGGAAAGGCAATGTCACAAGTTGGGGTGCACACATAAATACTTCCTGGGTGGATGGCTTCTCTATGCTGCTGTATGGCCTTTCCGCAAGCCAGGGTTCTGTCCGATTCACCTCTACCCCATTGCGGACATTGGACTTTGTCTCTGGGACTGCGAGGCAGCAACTCTACCGCTGCGCCACCGTGCCACACTCTCACCTTGCGATACATTCTGCAGTTCCATCAATAACCACCTGAGAACCAGGATGGAACTAGGTCATCCTCGAACCGCCAGGGACTGCCTAAGAATACATCCTCCGTCTCACTTCTACCTCGGCGAAAAGCAGCTGCGTTTTGAACTAAAAGTAGAACTTGCTGCGCTAATCTTCCCCTGGTCGTTCCAAAAAAACAAAAAAAACCTATTCCCTGAGCTGGCAGCTCCCCGGAGCTTGGAGTGCTCTGCCTCTACGTCACGGAGAAGTGGCAAGACTTCACAAAACCAAAAATACCCGCAGTAAAAAATAGAAGCTGCCACCTACACACACAGTCAAAGTCAAGGCACGGTCGTGGACGAGACTGACTCATTGGTGGAGCAGGACCTGTCACCTTCCAGCTTCCAGAAGAGAGGTACACATTCTGAGGGTGTAGCAAAGTGTTGACAGCAGAACTAACACGCTAATATTTATTACAGATTATTTTTTGTCCTTTGCTTCTGTTATTAGCTGTTATTTTAAAATATATATATAGAGTCATCCAGAATGATGCCCAGCGCGGCTATATCCACCTATATATTAATCACATCCACATGACTAGTTCAGAAAGAGTGGCTGCAACATTCCTCATTCCCTCTGTACATCAGCTGCTCAGATGCATTGCCATTCGGATACACAGCAGTCAAAGTGAAATTCAAAGTAACAGACTGCAAGAAAAAACTTTGAAGTGTTTATATTATTAGAAGATTAATATAAAAGCACCCTTTTCTCTCTTAGTGTCAGAGAGTCAAGTCAAGTTTATTTGTCACATACACATACACAATGTGCAGTGAAATGAAAGTGGCAATGCCTGCGGATTGTGCACAAAAAAGAATTACAGTTACAGCATATAAATAAAGTTAATAAGTTACTATAGTGTAGACAAAAATTTACTCTCTGGAGTTATAAAAGTTGACAGTCCTGATGGCCTGTGGGAAGAAACTCCGTCTCATACCCTGCAGCCCAACTTGCCCACGCCGCCCAACATGTCCCATCTACACTAGTCCCACTGTGTTCGGCCCATATCCCTCGAAACCTGTCCTATCCATGTACCTGTCTAAACGGTTCTTAAACATTGTGATAGTCCCAGCCTCAACTACCTCCTGTGGCAGCATGTTCCATACATCCACCACCCTTTGTATGAGAAAGTTAAGCCCTCAGTTATCACCGGCGGCACGGTGGCGCAGCGGTAGAGTTGCTGCCTTACAGCGAATGCAGAGCCGGAGGCTCAGGTTCGATCCTGACTACGGGCGCCGTCTGTACGGAGTTTGTACGTTTTCCCCGTGACCTGCGTGGGTTTTCTCCGAGATCTTCGGTTTCCTCCCACACTCCAACGACGTACAGGTATGTAGGTTAATTGACTGGGTAAATGTAAAAATTGTCCCTAGTGTGTGTAGGATAGATAGTGTTAATGTGCGGGGATCGCTGGGCGGCACGGACTCAGTGGGCCGAAGGGCCTGTTTCCGCGCTGTATCTCTAAATCTAAAAAAATCTAAATCAGCTTCCGATTAAACCTTCCCCCTCCATCACCTGTTTTTTGATTCCCCTACTCAGGGCAAGAGACTCTGTGCATTTACCTGATCTATTCCTCTCATGATTTTGTACACCTCTATAAGATCACCCCTCGTCTGCCTGCTTTCCAAGGAATAGAGTCCCAGCCTGCTCAAAAAGCTGGAGTAACTCAGCGGGTCAGGCAGCATCTCTGGAGAGTAGGAATGGGTGACGTTTCGGGTCGAGAGATGCTGCCTGTCCCGCTGAGTTACTCCAGCATTTTGCGTCCATCGCAGCTGAAAACATTGTTTTCCAGCAATGGAAAAAGAAATCCGCGTGTTTGCCATGGAAAAATCGAGCAGATCCCTTACAAAATAAAAAACAAAACTTGATAAACTGTGTCGCCCACTGCAGGTCCTTCAGTTTCAGAATTCCACACATACTTTTGAATCTCAAATAAACTTAATTGTGATTTTATTTTTTGCAAAGCAGTTTCGTGTGGGATGCTGGGTGACACATTTCATACGTTTTTATATAACGTAAAATGAAAAACTGGTCTTCACTCTTGGTAAACTGCACATTAGCCAAGGCCAATGCAGATTTTACATAACTCCTTTACTTATCCAATCTCCCCAGAAAAACTTACATAACCGTGAAAAATACTGGAATAGATGACTCTTTAAATGTCAGCTTGTTAGACGAGACAGCATGCACTGGAAACAACCTTCATGATGTGTGACATAATCCTTTTCTTTAACCAGTTTTGTGAAGGAAATGTCATTAATAAAAGTGCAATTACGGATCAGTTATCTTTTTAGTCGCGTCAAAGTTGCAATAATTAACCAGTCCCTAGCGCAAGATGAATAAGAGGATATCAACTCTGCTCTTGTGTAGGAAGGAACTGCAGGCGCTGGTTTACACCAAAGATAGACACCAAAGTGCTGGAGTAACTCAGCGGGACAGGCAGCATCTCTGGAGGGAAGGAATGGGTGACGTTTCGGGTCGAGACTCTTTTTCAGGGGAGGTGGAAACAAGAGATATAGGCAGTGGCATAGACAACTCTGGTGTTGTTTTCTATCTCGTGGTGACAGCTCCATTAACAGGCTTACTGGCTTTCTTTGCCCTTTCTGATGAAGGTTTAATACTTTAAGTGCACTGTCTCACCAGGATGTGTTACGGATGTGGAAAATATGAGTCGCCGTTTTACCAGAAGCTTTGTGGTTTGTTCCTGAGGGCGATCAATCATCAGATTTTCTACACAGAGGGTGGTGGGTGCCTGGAACGCGCTGCCAGGGGGGTGGTGGTGGAGGCAGATACAATAGTGGTGTTTAAGAGGCTTTTGGATAGGCAGATGGAAGTGCACCATGTAGAGGGCTATGGATCATGTGCCGGCAGATGAGTTTAGTTTAACTTGCCATCATGTTCGGCACAAGCTTTGTGGGCTGAAGGGCCCGTTCCTGTGCTGTACTGTTCTATGCTCCATGTTCTATGTTCTTAATTATATTTAAAATGTGCCAGGTACAACAAAATGCCCAAAGTCCTCAGTGCAACCAGGACCACAATCCCGCGGTATGAATATGAACGGAATGAAGTGCTCGGGTCTGAAGAAGGGTCCCTTTCCAATCTGTCTACCTGCCTTTCAAGTGTCTTTTAAACCAAAGATAGACACAAAAAGATGGAGTAACTCAGTCTGAAGAAGGGTCTCGACCCGAAACGTCACCCATTCCTTCTCTCCGGTGATGCTGCCAGTCCCGCTGAGTTTTTTTTGTGTCTATCTTCGGTGTAAACCAACGTCTGCAGTTGCTTCCTACTACACAAGTGTCTTTTAAATGTTGTTATCGTCCCTGCCTCAACTACCTCCTCTGGCAGCTCGTTCCACATAGTCAACGCTGCTTTACTGTCACGTGTAGTGAGGTACAGTGGAATTCATTTTGTGCACAGTTTAGTCTAAGTATCCCAAGTAAGTACTTAGATAAGCATCTTAGATACAGTGCAAGTGAATAGAATCAGTCGTAGATAGACAGTCTGAAGTCGGGTCTCGACCAAAAACGTCACCCATCCCTTCTCTCCAGAGATGCTGCCTGTCCCGCTGAGTCACGACACCATTTTGAGTCTACCAGCGACATAAATATTGATTTCTGTAATTTCAAGTAACCCTTGCATTCCCTCTCTCTCCTTCCCTCCCTCAACCTAGTCGGCCTGCTGGTTTCATTGTTCGTACCCCTTTGATATCACCTCCTCCACAGCCAACAATGGACCATTGTGGGCTCCACCTTTCCTTGGTCGTCGGTGCCGGGTCTGATCTGAACCTTTTCGTACCTCTAATTTCCCTCTCCCCTGACACTCAGTCTGAAGAAACGTCGCCGATACCTTAGTCACTCCAGCATTTTGTGCCTACCTTCAAGACAGTTCATGGTTCATCCTTTCAGGTAGATTAACTTCCTTGTCTCTAGTCTGCTTCATCTAGTCCAGCTAGTCTAGTCTGGCCTAGATGTATTCAAGAGAGAGTAAGATTTAGCTCTTAGGGTTAACAGAATCAAGGGATATGGGGAGAAAGCAGGTACTGATTTTGGATGATCAGCCATGATCATATTGAATGGCAGTGCTGGCTCGATGGGTCGAATGGCCTACCCATGCACCTATTTTCTATGTTTCTATGTCTATGTCTATGTTAGTCTGAGCTGAAAGAGCTCATCTATTATCAGTTAAACTAGAACCAATATTTTTGTGTCTCTCTGATGAGACTCTCTTCTTCCCTAAAGGCTCTCACTGAAGCAACGTTGTGTTTCCATGGACACTTCCACCTAATAGACATTTTTCATGCCCAGGACACGCAGAGAGTATTTGGGGAAAATGTAACTAAATAAGCATCACTATTGAATCTGTTCTTATTCTCTCTAAAATCCACACATGTATAAAATCATGAGGGGAATACACTGATCAGCCAAAACACTGTGACCACCTGCCTAACATGCTGTTGGTCCTCCGTGTGCAGCCCCATACACAGCAGGGTGCGATGCACTGTGTATTGCGACACATTCCTCACGTGACCACCATTAAAATTTTCTGTGACTTGTGCCACAGTAGACCTTCTGTCGGTTCGGACCAGACGGGATAGCCTTCGTTGCCCTCGCGCATGGAACTAGTGGGAACAGGTGAGGGATTGATACTGCATGTATGTGTATATGTTTGTGGGTATGTGTGTGTGTGTGTGTGTGTGTGTGTGTGTGTGTGTGTGTGTGTGTGTGTGTGTGTGTGTGTGTGTGTGTGTGTTGTATATATATATATATATACAGTATATCTACACACGCACACACACATATATCTATACACACACTCACACACATATATATACTGTATACACACACACGTGCACACACATATATATACACACACACACGCACACACACATATATATACTGTATATACATGCACACACACGCACACACATATATATACTGCATACACACATATATAGTATTTATATACACACACACGCACACACACACACAAACACACGCGCGCACATGCACACATATATACCCACACACGCATAAACACACACACACACACACACACACACACACACACACACACACACACACACACACACACACACACACATATATATATACACAGTATATCTATTTACCATGTGTCGGTGTATATTTTTACATATATGTGCGTGTGTAATATACACACAATATATATATATACACATAATACACACACACAAACACACGCATACACACACACACACATACACACACACACACATATAGCTAATATATATACATATATGTGTGTATATATATATGTGTGTGTATACATTATACTATATGTTCTATATATATGTGCATGTGTGTCTACATATATTTATTTTAATTCGATTTTTTTGAACGGGTAGATGGAGCATCATGGCTAGCATGAGTAAGTTGGGCCAAAGGGCCTGTTTCTATGCTGTATGGATCTTGAGCACCTAACAAGTAACTAAAAAAAAAGAAAGACGTGCAAATCGTATTTTGATTGTGGGTGTCTCAGTAACTTTAAAGGCTGTTATTAGCTTGTCAGAGTGGAAAAGCAGCCAGAACATAAACCGGTGGGAGGGTACGAGCTGTACGGAGAGGTAGGAAAAAAACTGCAGATGCTAGTTTAAATCGAAGGTAGACACAAAATGCTGGAGTAACTCAGCGGGTCGGGCAGCATCTCTGGAGAGAAGGAATGGGTGACATTTCGGGTCTCGATCCAAAACGTCACCCAATCCTTGACCAGTCTGAAGAAGGGTCTCGACCCGAAACGTCACTCATTCCTTCTGTCCAGAGAGGCTGCCTGACCCGTTGAGTCACTCCAGCAATTTTTTCTCCTACCTTGGCTGTCAGGAGAGGTTGGACAAACTTGGTTAGTTTTCTCTGGAGTATCAGAGGCTGAGGGGAGACTTGATAGAATTTGAGAAAATGATGAGAGGCACAGATGGGGCAGACAGTCAGACATTTTTCCCCAAGGTGGAAATGTCAAAGACGAGAGAAGGCACCGAGAGGGTGAGTGGGGCAGAGTTTACAGGAGATGTACAGGGCAAGGGGTAGGCGCCTGTAATGTGCTGCCGCATGGAGAAGGCCAAGATGATAGTGGTCTTCAAGAGGCTTTTAGACTTAAGGGCGGCATGATGGCGCAGTGGTAGAGTTGCTGCCTCACAGCGCCAGTGACCCGGGTTCGATCCTGACTACGGATGCTGTCGGTACAGAGTTTGCACGTTCTCCCCGTGACCTGCGTGCGCTTATTCCAGGTGCTCCGATTTCCTCCCACACTCCAAAGATGTACAGGTTTGTAGTTTAATTGGCTTGGTATAAATGCAAATTGTCTCTAGTGTGTGTAGGATAGTGTTAGTATGCTGGGATCGCAGGTCGGCGCGGACTCGGTGGGCCGAAGGGCCTGTTTCCGCGCTATACCTCTAAACTAAACCAAACTATATTTGTTGGAAGGAACTGCACGTCCCATGTTACAAATTCCATGATCATGTAGGAAATGGAGGGATATGGAGCAAGAAGTGCAGGTAGAAGGGTTAGTTTAAGGAGCCATCATGGTGGGCATGCATATGACGGGCCGAAGGGCCTGTTCCTGTTCAGTAATGCGGACGCAGCCCAGACCATCACACAAACCAACCTCCCTTCCATTGACTCCACTTGTACCTCACGCTGTCTCGGCAAGGCCAGCAGCATAATCAAGGACCAGTCTCATCCCAGTCACTCCCTCTTTTCCCCTCTCCCATCGCGCAAGAGGTACAGAAGTGTAAAAACATACACCTCCAGATTCAGGGACAGTTTCTTCCCAGCTGTTATCAGGCAACTGAACCATCCAAACACATCCAGAGAGCAGTCCTGAACTGCTATCTACCTCTTTGGCGATTATCCTTGATCGGACTTTGCTGGCTTATCTTTATCTTGCACTAAACGCTATTCCCTTATCATGTATCTACACACTGTAAATGGCTCGATCGTAATCATGTATTGTCTTTCTGCCATCTGGATAGCACGAAACAAAAGCTTTTCACTGTACCTCGGTACACGTGACAATAAACTAAACTCAACGAAACTAAATTAAACTGAACTGAACTAACTTATTTTTGGTCAATAGTCACAACCCTTCATGATTTATTTTACAAAGTTGATGAATAAAGGTTAGCATTGCTCAGTGCTCTCAAAATCATCCCTTTCACATCTGGAAATCTGGTCAGAAGGCAGGAAATAGATGTTGGCTGCAGCCCTGACAGCTTGTACAATGGAGGCCCACCTACGTCAGAGATGCAGGGTGTTGACTTTGATCAAGCATTGTGTCCCTGATGAGATTGAGTCAGATCACAATCTGATCATTTAGAACCTGCTCGCAATTGAATTAATGCGTGCAAATCCCTGCTAGGCTGAACAGATTTGTTCATTTGCTGTCATATCTGAGTGTTCTTTGGATTTGCCGAGGCACTTTAGATATTTTGCTATTTCTATCCGTATAAGACCAGAAGACTTTGGAGCAGAATTAGACCATTCAACCCATCGAGTCTACTCCAGCATTCAATCACGTCTGATCTAATGTTCCCTCTCCACCCCAGTCTCCTGCCTTCTCCCAGTTACCTTTGACGCCCTTCCGAATATACGAACCTATGAATCTCCGCTCAAAAATACTCAATGACTTGGCCTCCACCGCCATCTGTGTTTCTTAGTTTCAGTCTCATTGATAGAAAAACATAATCACTCTCTCGGCATAGAGCTGTAACAGCAGTAACAGCAGTAGAGTTGCTGCCTCACAGCGCCAGAGACCCGGGTTCAATCCTGACTACGGGCGCTATCCATATGGAGTTTGTACGTTCTCCCCGTGACCTGCGTGGGTTTTCTCCGGGTGCTCCGGTTTCCTCCCACACTCCAAAGACGTACAGGTTTGTAGGTTAATTGGCCTCTGTAAAATTTCCTCCAGGTGTGTTGGATGAAAAACTGGGACAATGTAGAATAGTGTATGGGTAATTGTTGCAGATTCGGTGGGCCGAAGGGCCTGCTTCCATGCATTTTCTCCGGGTGCTCCGGTTTCCTCCCACATTCCAAAGACATGCAGGTTTTTTGTAAGTTAATTGGCCTCTGTAAATTGTCCCCCAGTGTGTAGGACAGAACTAGTGTACGGGTGGTCGGCATGGACTCGGTGGGCCGAAGGGCCTGTCTCCACGCTGTATCTCGAAACTAAACTAAACAAAACTAAACGGCCTACATTTCCATGTCACAGAAACGCACAGAAATATGCTGTTCTGGGAGGTTGAGAGCGTTTTTTTCCGGTCAGAGGTAATCGTTTATTGCGCTATGAGGCTGTGACGTGTTCATGGTCATAACTCATGCGTAGCTAATTTCCCAGGATACTCTCATGAATTGTCAGCCTCCCTGCATTATTTATGCTGCTGCCCTTATTCTGTGTTCCCGTCTATATATTTTTTGCGCAAGTGTGAGGGTCAGATTTAGTCCACACAAGCCGGTGGAGTTTTACAAGCCCGCTTGGGCGGCGCGGCGGCTCAGCGGTTGAGTTGCTGCCTTATGGCGCTCGCAACGCCAGACACCCGGGTTCCATCCCGACTACGGGTGCTGTCTGTACAGAGTATGTACGTTCTCCCCGTGACCTGCGCGGGTTTTCTCCGAGATCTTCGGTTTTCTCCCACACTCCAAAGACGTACAGGTTGGTCAGTTAATTGGCTGTATTAATCAGTATGAATGTAAGGCTGTCCCACGGGTGTTAGTGTGCAGAGATCGCTGGTCGGCACGGACTCAGTGGGCCGAAGGGCCTGTTTTCACACTGTATCTCTAAACTAAACTAAACTAAATCGTTACGGGGCGAAGGGGTTGAGAGGGAAAGATAGATCAGCCATGATTGAATGGCGGAGTAGACTTGATGGGCCGAATGGCCTCATTCTGCACTTGAGAAGTAATGAACCTAGGACCATGATAATAACAGGACCCGTTGAACCATTGAACCATACGTCAACACGTGGCCTTACCTTTTTTATTTACGGGCAGTATGCAGAAAATAAAAAAAACTTAAATTTCCAATTTGGCGCTCAGCAATAAATCAGGGCTGGTTTCCTTTTAACACGCGGCCCTGGGGAATGTTTATAACGGGTGCCAGGGGAGGATTGAAGCAGGTGAACCGCGATGTTGAAGTAATTGAGCAAGAACTTTGAACAACTTCCACCGAAATTGTTTAAATTGATGTTGGAATGAGAAATTATGCTCTCCACCACCAATAAAGATGGAATCAAAAAGACCAAGGATTATATTAGTAAACTGTGCATTGCCAATGTATAACGGGGCACAGTTTTAACATCACTGCTTCACTTGCTAAAGGTCTAGATTTTAGGTTTAGGTTTAGGTTTATTGTTGTCATGTGTCACCGAGGTACAGTTCATTCAGGAAGGAGATGAGGAGAAATTTCTTTTTTTTTTAAATGTTTATTTTTAATTTTTTAAATTTAATTAATTACAGTGCATATAACAACAACAGTAAACCCCATCCCTCCCCTTCCCTACATAATCATGAAAACAAACGAACAAAAACAAACAAATAAATAAATAAATTTAAATAAATTTAAATAAATTAAAAAAAACATAACTACAATGTGACAATAAAGACAAAAGCACAAAAACATGAGTCAAGGTAATTTTCAAATATTTCAGTATTTTCACTGCTGGATTCAAAGAAGGCATTGAGGGGATAGTTTTACTTGTCCTTAATGTGCTGCAGCACTGGGTTCCATATGTTGAAGAACTTCTGAGGGTTGCCAGACAATTCATATCTCAAGCCTCTCTCCGTGTAAGATGCCCATTAATTCTCTTAACCAAGTCTCAAACTGAGGAGCAGAGTCTGATTTCCATAGTTTCAAAATACATCTGTTGGCAATTTGCCATACCATAAACCAAGATTGTGCGAGCATTATGGTCTAGCTTCTCGAGCGTTGTGGAATACTCGAATAGAGCAGTTTCAGGGTCCGGAGTTAAAGTGGCGTTTAAAACAGTAGAGCACCATTGAAATAAAAGACACCAAAAGTTGTGAAGTTTTGGACAAGTCCAAAAGTGGTGAGTGAGTGTACCAATAGACAATAGACAATAGGTGCAGGAGGAGGCCATTCGGCCCTTCGAGCCAGCACCGCCATTCAATGTGATCATGGCTGATCATTCTCAATCAGAACCCCGTTCCTGCCTTCTCCCCATACCCCCTGACTCCGCTATCCTTAAGAGCTCTATCTTAACCCTCAGCGGTCTTGCATCTATTACACAAAGGTGAGAGATCAGGAAAGATTTTATGCAGCTTAACCTTAGACTCCGACACCTTTTTATCTCTGTTTGCTTTATTGTCACCTTCTCCCAGCTGATGATGATCTATTCTAAATTTGCCGTGATCTCCATCCCCTTTGCCCTGTTTTCACACCTTCACACTTCCTTGTCTATCTATCTCCCTCCCCCCTGATGTCGGCCTGAAGAAGGGTCTCGACCCGAAATGTCACCCATTCCTTCTCTCCAGAGATGCTGCCTGTCCCGCTGGGTTACTCCAGCATTTTGTGTCTACCTTCGGCTTAAATCAGCGCCTGCAGTTCCTTCCTACACAGATGCTTCAATATTATATTCTTATGAGGGTAGTTTCTAAACTGCACGCATATGTACATTAATTGGACATCCGAATGAAATCGTCCTTGGAGCACTGCTGGTTATGAAGTCATGTTTAGAAGGCTGTGGGTATATTTTTTATTCAACGCCCAGTGTATGGAATAATCATTAAAACATTACGATCTGACGCACAATGAATGTTTTCATCGCGCTCACTGAAACTCTACCCGCCATCATCTGTGGGAAAGTTTCACGTTTTCCTTCATTAACGGGAAAAGAAAAATTGCAATTTCCTTTTATTTGGCTGTAATCGGACCGTGAGAGGGTTTCCATTTCCTCTGCAGGTGTTTAGACTATTTCCCAGTGAGAGGCCTAGCACCGAGAGGACAACCAGGGTTTCACGTAATTCCCCGCGCAGACTGGGATTGGGGGAAGCAATGATCTTTGATTCTGGTCATTTTGTAAAACCACACGCTTGCAATTTGGGCCTCAGCTGAGCCACGCAAACAGCGCTGAAATCTCAATGCATCAGTGTTTGTGCTGCATCATCTCCACACCTTTCGCATTCACATGCCAGCGGGAGGAACTGAGAGACTTGGAACAGCTCGACAATGGCAGCTGAGCTTGAGGTGAAAGCACTCAGCAGGTCAGGCAGCATGTACGTACGGGGAGAAAGGGGGAGTTCATGATCTAAGTCCTGCCCAGTCATAGAAACGTAGAACATAGGTGCCATAGGAGGAGGCCATTCGGCCCTTCGAGCCCGCATCGCCATTCATTGTGATCGTGGCTGATCATCCACAATCAGTACCCCCGTGCCTGCCTTCTCCCCATATCCCTTGATTCCACTAGCCCCAAGAGCTGTATCTAACTCTCTTTTAAATTCATCCAGTGAATTGGCCCACCGACCTCCCCACCCCCCCCCCCCCCCCCGCCCCCCCCGGTCCCCTTCCATCTTTTTGTGCAGGAAGGAACTGCAGAATCTGGTTTACACTTAAGATATAGACACAAAATCTAGACACACACTGGGATTGTCAGCGCTTTAAGGCAGCAGCTCTACCGCTGCGCCACCCATGGTCTGCTTCTGTTGCGTGCTATCCAGTCAGTGGAAAGACAATACACGATTACAATTGGTCCATTTACAGAGTACAGTTACGTGATAAGGGGATGACGTTTAGTGCAAGGTAAAGCCAGCAAAGTCCGATCAAGGATGGTCCGAGGGTCACCAATAAGGGTTTAGAGGGATATGGGCCAAATGCAGGTAGGTGGGACGAGTGTAGATGGCGCCTGTTGGTCGGCATGGGCAGGTTGGGCCGAAGGGCCTGTTTCCATGCTGTGTGACTCTATGACTAGCGAATCTGATATTATTGCCTCTCGGAGTGCTCAAGGAAAGATCCAATGTTTGATAAACAAGCGTGCGAACTCATAGAGAAAGTTATATATTTTATAGAAGATTGTGGAGAGAGTGGCAGTGTAAATAGTTGTTGGCTCTGAATGATTGTCACAGCTCAAGTTTTCACATGTTTTACTTGTTGCTATCAAATGAAGGTAGTACCGAATCGTTTGACAATGAGTCACTTCTATTTTACAACATTCGGAAAGTTTGGAGCATTGACAAGTTTGAAATCTGTCAATTTCCATTTATAATTGACAGAGTCTGTCGTTATCTTCTCACTGTTGATTTTCAGGGCATGGATGAGTGAGAGGGTGAGAGTTCAGGACGAGGTGAGGTGGCTAACTCCGTACCATGGAGCTACTGCCTCAGCGCGGCAGGGCGACGCAGCCACCCTTTATCCTTCGTCTGTGCACTGTGGACAACTAAGGCGGCACAGTGGTGCAGCGGCAGAGTTGCTGCCTCACAGCGCCAGAAACCCGGGTTCGATCGCGACTATGGGTGCTGTCTATACGGAGTTTGTACAATAGACAATAGACAATAGGTGCAGGAGGAGGCCATTCGGCCCGTCGAGCCAGCACCGCCATTCAATGTGATCATGGCTGACCATTCTCATACGTTCTCCCCGTGACCTGCGTGGGTTTTCTCCGAGATCTTCGGTTTCCTCCCACACTCCAAAGGCTTGCAGGTTTGTAGGTTAATTGGCCTGATGTAAACGTTGAATTGTCCCTAGTGTGTGTAGAACAGTGTGGTAGGGTATGCGGGGATCGCTGGTCAGTGCGGACTCGGTGGGCCGAAGGGCCTTTTTCCGCGCTGTATCTCTAAACTCCCAGAGCCAGAGTCCCGGGTTTGACCCTGACCTCAGGTGCTGTCCGTACGGAGTTTGCATTTTCTCCCTGCGAATGCCTATGTTTGGCCCACATCCCTCTAAACCTTTCCTATCCATGTACCCGTCTAAATGTCTTTTAAATGTTGTTCGAGGACCTGCCGCAACGATTTCTCTCTGGCAGCTCATTCCATCGAGAAAAGTAACGAATTTCACTGTGCCTTGTCATTCCATTCCAAATATATGGACCAGAAATCTGTCCTCTGTTTTAAACACGGGTCCAAGTTTCTCTCTGGTGAGTTTAGCACATGACAGATTTCTACCTTGTGCGTATAAAGTCTGAGTTATTTTTGTCTGGAAACATTTATTTTTAAGATGTTGTTTCATTACAGTGCCTATCAACCTTTAGTTTAGTTTACTTTAGAGATACACCGTGGAAACAGGCCCTTCGGCCCACCGGGTCCGCGCCGACACTATCCCACACACACTAGGGACAATTTTACATTTACACCAAGCCAATTAACCTACAAACCTGCACGTCTTTGGAGTGTGGGAGGAACTCGAAGATCTCGGAGAAAACCCAAGTGGATCACGGGGAGAACGTACAAACTCCGTACAGTCACTCAAAACTTTACACAATGTAAGCTTCTGGCTGGTGTTATTTCGGGTGGTGTCAACGATGTAAGTATTATTTTAGACAAGCCAGTAGCTCATCTTTGGGAGATTATCACCAAAAACTATTTTCCCTCAGTCTCTATCTGTAGAAACACACCACCAGTAAACATTACTCATCTGGACTGAGTTCCTGGCAGCTTCTTGTTACACTACAGTTGTGATCTTAAGCCAGTGAAAGATTTATCAAACTGAAGAGCCAAATCTTTGTCCAACTCTCCAACAAACTGGGAATGTACAAGACATTATAATAGTTTATATATCTGGTGCAGCGCGGTGGCGCAGCGGTAGAGTTGCCGCTTTCCAGCGCCAGGGACCCGGGTTCGATCCTGACTACTGCCGCTAGTCTGTACGGAGTTTGTACGTTCTTCCCGTTACCGCATGGGTTTTCTCCGAGATCTTCGGTTTCCTCCCACACTCCAACGACGACAGGTTTGTAAGTTAATTGGCTTGGTGTAAATGCAAAATTGTCTCTAGTGCATGTAGGATAGTGTTAATGTGCGGGGATCGCATGTTGGTATGGACTCGGTGGGCCGAAGGGCCTGTTTCCACGCTGTATCTCTAAACTAAACTAAACTAAACTAATCAGAGGAATAGATAGGGTGAATAAACCTATAAATAGGGTGAAGGGTCTTGGCATGAAACGTCACCTATCCATGTTCTCCAGAGATGCTGCCTGACCCGCTGAGTTACTCCAGCACTCTGTGAAACGTCACCTATCCATGTTCTCCAGAGATGCTGCCTGACCCGCTGAGTTCAGCTTTGTGTGTCTATCTTCATAATTTTGGTTATTTCTGTTCTCCTGTCCCTGGTGTTTTTGTAATTTAGATGGTGTAGATCATACTTTTATTCTCTTTTAATCTCTGATAGGGTGTGGAAACAGGCCCTTCGACCCAACGCATCCATGCTGACCAAGATGTCCCATCTAAGATAGTCTGATTTGCCTGCTTTTGGCCCATATCCCTCTAAACCATTCCTATCCATGTATCTGTCCAAGTATCTATTAAATGTTGTTATCGTACCTGCCTCAACACCTCCGCTGGTAGCTTGTTCCATATACCCACTACTTTTGTGTGAATAAGTTGTCCCTCAGGTTCCTATTCAATCTTGCCATTATCACCTATGTTCTCTAGTTCTTGATTCCCCTACTCTGGATAAAATACTCTGTGCATTCACTCAAGAGTAGAAACAAGGAGCTGCAGATGTTGGTTTACACAAACATACAAAATTCCTGGAGTAACCTGTTTGAACAACAGGTTTCTAGAGGTTTAGAGGGATACGGACCACACGCAGGCAGGTGAGACTAGTATAGATGTAATAGCGCCACCTCTGGTTGGAGGATTGTAAATGATTGAATAAACCACAGTAGAGCTGGGCAGTCATGTTCCGGTCAGCAGTGAGTTAACTTGTTATTCTGTGTCTGAGCTCAAGATCTCACAATAGATGGGACTTGTTGGTCGGCATGGGCAAGTTGGGCCGAAGGGCCTGTTTCCAATTTGTATGACTCGACAACTATAACTCAGCGGGTCAGGCAGCATCTCTGGAGAACATGGATAGGTGACGTTTCACAGAGTGCTGGAGTAACTCAGCGGGTCAGGCAGCATCTCTGGAGAACATGGATAGGTGACGTTACATTCTCCAGACCCTTCTTTAGACTGGTTTATTAACCCTATCTATTTCTTTGATTAGTTTAGTTTAGTTCTCTCTAGCTATGCCTTGGTGGGGGAGGGACGGAGAGAGAGGGGATGCAAGGGTTGCCTGAAGTTGGAGAAATAAATATCCAGGCCGCTGAAGTGTTAGCTGCCCAAATTATGACTTAGTTGCATTGATATTTGAGTGACTCGAAATGGTATAACAATGGATGCAATCCCTGCTGTTAACTCTCCCCCCTCTCCCCCTGCCAGTCGCGGCCTCTCGTTCTCTTTCATTCCCGTTTGCATACAGATTGCAGCGTTTGGGAATGCGAGCAGGTGTTGCTTCCAGAGAGCACGACCTCTGTAGACGCTGCCTTCACCTTGAGTACAATTAGAGCGAGCTGTTGGCAGGAGCGGGGATTGCCTGACCCACAGTCTGGTCAAATAATCAACTTGCAACAACCTCAGCTGCTCAATCACAGATTATTTTTTCATTGCGCATTAAATGTCAGGATTTATTGTTGCAGCTGTTAAATGCTGCTGTTGTAACTATGCATTTACATTGTCCCTATGGGGGCGGCACGGTGGCGCAGCGGTAGAGTTGCTGCCTCACGGCACCAGAGACCCGGGTTTGATCCTGACTACCGGCCCTGTCTGTGTGGAGTTTGTACGTTCCCCCCATGGCCCTAATGGGTTTTCTCTGAGATCTCCGGTTTCCTCCCACACTCCAAAGACATGCAGGTTTTTAAGTTAATTAGCTTTGGTATAAGTGTAAATTGTTCCTCGAGGGTGTAGGATAGTGTTAGATGTGCAGCGATTGCTGATTGGCATGGACTCAGTGGGGTGAAGGGCCTGTTTCCGTGCTCTATCTCTTAAATAAACGAAACTAAAAATATAACAGTATAAAACATAAACATGCAGTTATATCTATTATGGAATGAGCAAGATTCAGGGACACTTTCTTCCCAACTGTTATCAGGCAATTGAATCATCCTAACACAACTAGAGAGCAGTCCTGAACTACTATCTACCTCTTTGGTGACCCTCGGACTATCTTTGATCGGACTTTGCTGGCTTTACCTTGCACTGAACGTTATTCCCTTATCATGAATCTGTACACTGTAAATGGCTCGATTGTAATCATGTGTTGTCTTTCCGCTGACTGGATCGCACACAACAAAAAGCTTTTCATTGTACCTCGGTACACGTGACAATAAACTCAACTGAACTGAACTGAAGTCATTCTTCTGTACATCACCCTAAAATATGAACTTCCAAGTGTAGCGGGTTCACGGGTCGATGTGTCCCGGTCGAGGTGTGGGTGGAGTGGGCCGCTGGAGACCTTGCAGCAGCCTGGGGCTCAATTAGTTCGGGTGCCTAAAGGCCCTGCAGCAGCCTGGGGCTCCATTAGACCAGGTGCCGCTCCAATGGCACAGAGATAGAGTTGCTGCCTCACAGCGCCAGAGACCCGGGTTCAATCCTGACTACGGGTGCTGTCTGTACGGAGTTTGTACGTTTTCCCCGTGACCTGCGTGGGTTTTCTCCGAGATTTTCGGTTTCCTCCCACAGTGCAAAGACGTACAGGGTTGTAGGTTAATTGGCTTGGTATCATTGTAAAATTGTCCCTAAGATGCGTGTAAGATAGCGATAATGTGCGGGGATTGGTGTTTCCGCGCTGTATCTCTAAACTAAACTAAACTAAGAGGCCGAGCATGGGGATCGCACGCGGCCTACAGCAGCGTGGAGTGGTGGAGCAGCGGTGGAGGACATCGACAACATCGCCAGGCGAGGCCGACCCCTGCTGCTCCCACCCAGTGCCATCGCCATGACAACAGGCCTTTATGGCCAAGCTAAGTCTCTACATTTTTAACAACTTTGGACTTGAGTCATAGCGTTACCCAGCACGGCAACAGGCCCTTCGGCCCAACTTTGCCGACCAAGGTGTCCAGTCAACACTCATCCCACATGCCCGTGTTTGGCCCACATCCCTCGAAACCTTTGCTAAACCACTGACTGAAGAAGGGTCTCGACCCAAAACATCACCCATTCCTTCTCTCCAGGGATGCTGCCTGGCCCGCTGAGTTACTCCAGCAAATTGTGTCTATCTTCAGCAAAGACTGAAGATTGGTTATGTTCAATTTGGAGATACACTGTGGAAAAAAGGCCCTTCGGCCCACCGAGTCCACGCCGGCCATCGATCACCTGTTCACACTAGTTCTATGTCATCCCACTTTCTCATCCACTCCCTAAATTAGGAGCCAGTTAATGTACAAACATGCATGTCTTTGGGATGTGGGAGGAATCCGGAGCACCCGGAGGACACCCATATGCACGCCCAGGATCTTGGTTTGGTTTATTTTAGTTTAGAGGTAGCGCGGAAACAGTCCCTTACCAGCCCACGTAGTCCGCACCGACCAGCGATTCCCGCACACTAACACTATCCTACACACACTAGGGACAATTTACACTTATACCAAACCAATTAACCTACAACCCAGTACGTCTTTGGAGTGTGTGAGGAAAAGAAGATCTCGGAGAAAACCCTCGCAGGTCAAGGGGAGAACATGCCAACTCCATACAGACAGCACCCCGTAGTCGGGATCGAACCCGGGTCTCCGGCGCTATAAGTGCTGTAAGGCAGCAACTCTACCGCTGCGCCACCAAGTGGTCATCTCTCTCCACCACCGTGCCATCGATGGAGATCTCCCATGTAGGTAGACACAAAAAGCTGGAGTAATTCAGCGGGACAGGCAGCATCTCTGGAGAGAATGGCACCTGATTATTCTGACCCAGAAATGTATTCTGTTCTTGCATTGACAGCATGTTGGGTTGCATCTCAACAGAACAGAACAAAGCCTAACAACGGCCTGTTTCCTTTATCATCGTTACTTTTTTTGCATATCTTTCATTCATTGTTCTTTATGTCTCCACATCATCATCTATATCTCTCGTTTCCCTTTCCCGCGACTTTCAGTCTGCAGCAGGGTCTCGACCCGAAACGTCACCCATTCCTTCTCCCCAGAGATGCTGCCTGTCCCGCTGAGTTACTCCAGTTTTTTGTGTCTAGCTTCAGAATAAAGCATCCACGTTTCCATAGGCATCAAGGAGCTTGGCACAAATATTTTGGCTGGCCGTGAATTATTGGGATTAGGTCTGTTCTGAGTGGAATAAAAATGAAGATTGGGCTTTCACTGTTTTATTGAGAAACTTCCAAACAGAATTGTCAATCTAATTGTATCCGGAACAGTTTACATTAATGGTGAAATGCAGAGAGAAAGGGATTTGGATTGTGTTTTTAATTGCATTAATTTCACAAAGATTTAAATTACTTTGAATGTCTTTGCAATTTTCGGGTGGCATAAATTGTCTACAGTTTAGTGGCAATATTGCAAAATGGTCTTTCATGTTTCTTTTTCCGCAAATGTATGATGGATTCAGAAGGCAGTGGAGGCCAATTCTCTAAATGCATTCAAGAGAGAGCCAGATAGAGCTCTTAAGGATAGCAGAGTCAGGGGGTATGGGGAGAAGGCAGGAATGGGGTACTGATTGAGAATGATCAGCCATGATCACATTGAATGGTGGTGCTGGCTCGAAGGGCCGAATGGCCTACTCCTGCACCTATTGTCTATTGTCTATTGTCTATTCACAGATGTATGACAGGGAGGCATGGTGGCGCAGTGGGTAGAGTTGCTGCCTCACAGCGCCAGAGACCCGGGTTCCATCCTGACTACGGGTGTTGTCTGTATGGAGTTTGTACGTTCTCCCCGTGACTTGCGTGGGTTTTCTCCGGTTTCCTCCCACACGCCAAAGACGTACAGGGTTGTAGGTTAATTGGCTTGGTATAAATGTAAATTGTCCCTAGTGTGTGTAGGATAGTGTTAATGTGTGGGGATCGCTGGTCAGTGTGGACTGGGTGGGCTGTATCTGGGCTGTATCTCTAAACTCTAAACGAAACTAAACTAAATTTAATAACAAGTAATGTGCCTTCATTATTTTGGATATATCATTTTACTATTCTCTTGATTCTCGTGTAGATTTATCTGCTAATTTTAAACTTGAGTATGTATATAATGAATCATGAAGGATATACATTGATTGTACACTAATAGGTTCTATTGCCTAGAATTTAGTCTCTTTACATGTTCATGTGAAATTGACTGCTATTTCAGTAAGGCGTTAAGCTAACACTAACACTATCCAACACACTAGGGACAATTTTATAATTTTGCCAAAGCCAATTCACCTACAAATCTGTACACCTTTGAAGTGTAGGAGGAAACCAGAGCACCCGGAGAAAACCCACGAGGTCACAGGGAGAACGCACAAACTCTGTACCGCCAGCACCCGTAGTCAGGATCGAACCCGGGTCTCTGGCGCTGTGAGGCAGTAACTCTACCACTGTTTGGAAACGTAATACTCAAGATATTTATCAATAGCTCTACAACATTAGTAATTGGCTAAGAAGTAATTTTAATTTATTGTCACGTCTAGCAAGTTACTGTGATAAGCTTTGTTGTTGCGTGTTATCCAGTCAGCGGAAAGACCATACATGATTACAATCAAGCCGTCCAAGGTGTACAGGTACAGGATGAAGGGAATAGCGTTCAGGGGGCAATGGTACAGCAGAAGAGTTGCTGCCTCACAGCGCCAGAGACTCAAGTTTGATCCTGACCATGGGTGCTGTCTGTACGGAGTTTGTACGTTCTCCCTATGACCTGCGTGGGTTTTCTCCGGGTGCTCTGGTTTCCACCCACAATTAAAGACATAGAGGTTTGTAGATTAATTGCGATGGTAGAGTTGTAAATTGTCCCTCGTGTGTGTAGGATAGTGCTGGTGTACAGAAACATAGAGTGTAGGTGCAGGAGTAGGCCATTCGGCCCTTCGAGCCAGCACCGCCATGCAATATGATCATCCAGAAACAGTAGCCCGGCTGATCATCCAGAAACAGTAGCCCGTACCTGCTTTCTCCCCATATCCCATGATTGGGGATCGCTGGTCAGCGCCAACTCGATGGGCCAAAGGGCCTGTTTCTGCGCTGTATCTCTAAAGTCTAAAGAGTAAGAAATGCTGCTGTTGGAGTAGAGGTTTAAAAGAGTGGAGCGATTGGAATGAGTGAGTGCAGATCCCGTGCTGGGACCAGCATGCTGAGAGTCGCCTGGCTTGGGCGCCATCTTGGACTAATTTGTTGAACATGGATCACTGTTCCTTCTTTACAGGTGACTCACCATCTCGGTACCCTGCCTGACCTGCTTCAGTGCTCATCATTCAACTCGGCATGGTGCAACGATGTGCTGTATTGATTCCATGTCAAGTTAAAGGTCAGGCAAACAAAGCATTTATAGGTTTTTGAGGATGTGGAATAGGTGAAGATCTATAGTTTTTTAAAAAAGAAATGGACTTCCTTTTTTAAAAAACTTTCTATAAATCATGACTAGATTTCCTTAAGATACTGAGAGCAGTTCAGGTCATCCCATTACAGGAAGGATATGTGGAAAGAGTACTGAATGATGCCTGGATTAGAGGGTATCAGCTACAGGGAGAGGTTGGGCAGACTTGGACTGTGTTCATGAGAGGCATCGATCGGGTAGACAGTCAGAAACTTCTCCCCAGGATAGAAACATCAAATACTAGAGGACTTAACTTTAAAGTGAGAGCGGAAAGGTTGAGAGATGTGTGGGACAGGTTTTTTTACACAGAAGGTGATGTGTGCCTGGAATGTATTGACAGGGGTGGTGGTGGACGCAGATACGATAGAGGTGTTTAAGAGACTTTTGGATAGGCATGTGGATATTCAGACAATGGAGGGTTATGGATCATGTGCAGAGTTGGTCTTGGCATCATAGTTGGCACAGACATTGTGGGCCGAAGTGTACAAGGATGAGAGGGGATCTTATCGAAACGTATAAGATTATTAAGGGGTTGGACACGTTAGAGGCAGGAAACATGTTCCCAATGTTGGGGGAGTCCAGAACCAGGGGCCACAGTTTAAGAATAAGGGGTAGGCCATTTAGAACTGAGATGAGGAAAAACGTTTTCAGTCAGAGAGTTGTGAATTTGTGGAATTCTCTGCCTCAGAAGGCAGTGGAGGCCAATTCTCTGAATGCATTCAATAGAGAGCTAGATAGAGCTCTTAAGGATAGCGGAGTCAGGGGGTATGGGGAGAAGGCAGGAACTGGGTACTGATTGAGAATGATCAGCCATGATCACATTGAATGGCGGTGCTGGCTCGAAGGGCTGAATGGCCTCGTCCTGCACCTATTGTCTATTGTCTATTGTCTATTGAGAGGCCTGTTCCTGTGCTGTACTGTTCTATGTTCTATGTTCTACTTTCTATGTTTTGTGTTTTTTACCATAAATGTTCCAAAATGTTATAAGAACTTCACGGGCAGCAGGGTGGTACAGCGGTAGAGTTGCTGTCTTCCAGCTCCAGAGACCCGAGTTCAATCCTGGCTATGGGTGCTGGCTGTACGGAGTTTGGACCTTTTCCCTGTGACCTTGTGGGCTTTCTCTGGGTGCTCAGGTTTCTCCTCACATTCCAAAGACCTACAGGTTTGGAGGTTATTTGGCTTCGGTAAAAATTGTAAATTGTCACTAGTGTGTAGGATTGTGCTAGTGTACGGGGTGATCGCTGGTCGGCACGGACTGGGTTGGCCGAAGGGCCTGTTTCCGTGCTGTATCTCTGAAAAGTCTAAACGTTTAATATTCCACGTCGTTAAAGAGGTTCGAAGATTAACACGGCACATTTGAAATGGAACATGGTTACTTATGGTCTTTGAATGCAATTACTCATGAATTATCAATACAATTTAAAAAAAAAGACTTGTTTTCAATTGTGCCTTTCATGATCATAAGGCATCCTGAGGTGCAATGGCAGACATTTGACGTGGAATCACAGTGATAGGATAAAATGGTGGTGAAGATAGGCACCAAAGATAGACACAAAATGGTGGAGCAGGTCCTCCAGAGATGATGCCTGACCCGTTGAGTTACTCCTGCACTTGGTGTTCTATGCACGATAGAACAATCTATTTACGAGGAGACTGAGCTACAGGGAGAGGTTGAGCAGGCTGGGACTCTATTCCTTGGTGCACAGGAGGATGAGGGGTGAACTTATAGAGGTGTATAAGATCATGAGAGGAGTAGATCTGGTAGATGCGCAGGGTCTCTTGCCCAGAGTAGGTGAATTGAGGACCAGAGGACATAGGTTTAAGGTGAGGAGGAAAAGATTTAATAGGAATCTGAGGGGGTAATCTTTTCACACAAATAGGGTGGTGGATGTATGGAACAAGCTGCCAGAGGAGGTAGTCGAGGCAGGGACTATCCCAACATTTAAGAAGCAGTTAGTCAGGTACACGGTTAGGTCAGGTTTGGAGGGATATGGACCAAATGCGAGCAGGTGAGACTGGTGTAGCTGGGACATGTTGGCCGGTGTGGGAAAGTTGGGCTGAAGGACCTGCTTCCATGCTGTATCACTCTACAACTCTATGGACAGACATCCCCATCGATCTGAGGTAGAGCCTTCAGGACAAGAACTGCAGGAAGATGGCTCCACCTCACCTTCTCAAGGGTGATTGGGAAGAGCTAAGTAGGGAAAAAAAAGAACCGACATCAAGCAAACTTAGTAAAAGTTGGAGTACCTTTCCAGTTGATCAGATGATGTGTGTGACCTGCGTAGAGGGAGGTCTGCAATCCTTAATGCCTTTATTAAATAGCTGTCAATGTCTAATTAATTAGCCGGCAGAACTGCATGCAATCACCGCATGAGTGTAAGGTGAGATTAAGGTACACAGGTAACACCATATTAAATCATCTATTTGGCTCATGCCATTTAAAAAAATTACACTGTGGTAGATTTTATGAAAACGAGCATGATAGAAGTCAAAATCAAATCAGTGGTGTAGGTGGCAGTACTAATTAAGTTTCTAAAATTGTCTTTCCTCTGTTTATATAGGGAAACTTTTGGAATTAAGTTAAAGTCTATTACGCACAAGGATGTTAGCGAATGTGAGAATACATTGCAGTTTGTGCTCAAATTAGCATCGACAGTCTGTACTGCCTGTTATTACCTGCAAATTAGAACATTACACACATTAATTGCAGTTTTATTCTCAACAGTTCCCATTAATCATTGGAAAACCTACTCCAATTACTTCTCAAGTCAGTTTTACAGCGAAAAAATTAGGACAAAAATTTGGAAATTAAATTAAGCACCGAAATATCATTAGGCGCTGGAATGGCACAAACTACCCCGACAGGAAATAATGTACAAGTATCTGTAAGAAAATAACTGCAGATGCTGGTACAAATCGAAGGTATTTATTTCACAAAATGCTGGAGTAACTCAGCAGGTCAGGCAGCATCTCAGGAGAGAAGGAATGGGTGACGTTTCGGGTCGAGACCCTTCTTCAGACTGATGTCAGGGGGGCGGGACAAAGGAAGGATATAGGTGGAGACAGGAAGATAGAGGGAGAACTGGGAAGGGGGAGGGGAAGAGAGGGACAGAGGAACTATCTAAAGTTGGAGAAGTCAATGTTCATATCGCTGGGCTGCAAGCTGCCCAAGCGAAATATGAGGTGCTGTTCCTCCAATTTCCGGTGGGCCTCACTATGGCACTGGAGGAGGCCCATGACAGAAAGGTCAGACTGGGAGTGGGAGGGGGAGTTGAAGTGCTCAGCCACCGGGAGATCAGGTTGGTTAAGGTGGACTGAGAGAAGGTGTTGAGCGAAACGATCGCCGAGCCTGCATTTGGTTTCGCCGATGTAAAGAAGTTGACATCTAGAGCAGTGGAGACAAGTATCTGTGTCTTTTTAGGCTGTTCACCTATCTTGCCCCCATTTTTCTACAGGATAATGTGTGAACAATAATTTAAAAATTGAGCTACAATATGAACATTTTGTTTCCATCAATATCCTTTTAGGATTAATCTGCTTGATGACTGGAGATGTAATGGAAGTGGAGCATTTGAACCTAATTAATTCAATTCCTTTCAGGGATATTTGATGCAGTAGGTTTCAATTTGCATCTATTTACAGTCAGTCTGTTGCAGCGACCATCCTACCACAACCAGCGAGCAGTCCCGAACGACTATCTACCTCATTGGTGACCCGCGGACTATCCATGATCGGACTTTACTGTCTTTACCTTGCACCAAACGTTATTCCCTTATCATGTAGCTGTGCACTGTGAATGGCTCGATTGTAATCATGTGTTGTCTTTTCGCATGACTGCAGAGCACGCAACAAAAGCTTTTCGCTGTACATGGTTTACACCAAAGGCAGACACAGAGTGCTGGTGTACCTCAGCGGGTCAGGCAGCATCTCTGGAGAACATGGATAGGTGACGTTTCACAGAGTGCTGGAGTAACTCAGCAGGTCAGGCAGCGTCTCTGGAGAACATGGATAGGTGACGTTTCACAGAGTGCTGGTGTGCCTCAGCGGGTCAGGCAGCATCTCTGGAGAACATGGATAGGTGACGTTTCATAAATGTCCCTCATGAATATGTGCTCCTCTAAACGGTCACCCCTCAGGCCCCATGTGTTCCAGTAAATATAAAGCCTGTGCAATCCCTGCTTGTAACTACAATCCGAGATTCGTAGCAACATCCCGGTGAAACTGGAGAAACAAGCAACTGGAGATGCTGGTTGATAAGACAAAATGTCTTGCAGTCGGAAGAAGGGTCTTGACCTGAAATGTCATCCATCAATGTTCTCCAGAGATGCTGCCTGGCCTGCTGAGATACTCCAGCACTTTGTCTCTTTTTTCCTGGTGAATCTCCTCCGCCCTCTCTCCATTGCTACCCCATTGTTACAGTGGCGTGGCAATGAGAACGGTACATTCCATTCAAAGTGCAGTCCAAGCAATGCAGCATGAAGTTCTTCGTGACTAGATCTGTCGTTTCCCTCTCCCCTGACTCTCAGCCCGAAGATGGGTCTCCACCCGAAACGTCGCCCATCCCTCCTCTCCAGAGATGCTGCCTGTCCCGTTGAGTTACTCCAGCATTTTGTGTCTCTCTCTCGGTTTAAACAAGCGCCTGCAGTTCCGTCCGACACATGAAGTTCTTTGTTTCTGGTATTCCCATTCACGGTAGCGCAGCGGTAGAGTTGCTGCCTCACAGCGCTGGAGAACCGGGTTCAATCCAGACCACGGGTGCCGTCTTTGCAGAGTTTGCACTTTCTACCTGTGACCGCGTGGGTTTTCTCCGGGTGCTCCGGTTTTCACCCACACTCCAAAAACGTGCGGGTTTGCAGGCTAGTTGGCGCGAGTGTGCGGGATGCGAGACAGAACTAGCATGAGCAGGTGGATGGCATGGCTTCTGTGGGCTGAAGGGCCTTTTCCATACTGTATTTGTTATCTAAATTAATACCAGCAAGAATTGTCCAAAAAAAGCAGGAATCCACACAAATCACATTTAAAATAGTTGACCGATTAACGTTTTAAGGGTGTAATCCTCTTCAGTGAATAAAACCGTTTAGCTTTCATGGATGAAATGAGGCATCAAATACATTACTATTTGAGTGGCCAATTGAGCGAGGAATATTATTGTTAGGTGAAGTACTGCAGGTAAGTTGTCTGTCTATTTTAATATTACAAAGCGTTAGTTTTCAAATCTGTCCTCGCTCACGGCAATTATCCACTTGGGGGATGCCTCTCCAACTGTGTTTACCAGCTACTTAACACTGACAAGATCCACCAGGCAGAGAGACACTCAGGAAGCAAACACATTTCCAGCCTTTACATTCCGTGTTAGTTTGGTGTGCCTGGCAGCGTTTATAATTACGCCAATCCTAATTGAGCATTTCGTTAACTACACCATGGGCGGCAATGGTGGCGCAGCGGTAGAGTTGCTGCCTCACAGCATCAGAGGCCCAGATTCGATCCTGACTCCGGGTGCTGTCTGTACGGAGTTTGCACGTTCTCCCCGGGATTTTTCCAGGTGCTCCAGTTTCCTGCCATACTCCAAAGACGTATAGGTTTGTAGTTTCAATTGTTTCAGTTTCAGTTTCAGTTCACTGTCACGTGTACCGAGGTACAGTGAAAAGCTTTTGTGGCGTGCTAACCAGTCAGTGGAAAGACAATACATGATTACAATCGAGCCATTCACAGTGTACAGATACATGATAAGGGAATAACGTTTAGTGCAAGGTAAACTCCGATCAAGGATAGTCCAAGGGTCACCAATGAGGTATTTCAGGACTGCGATCTGGTTGCGGTAGGACGGTTCAGTTGCCTGATAACAGCTGGGAAGAAACTGTCCCTGAATCTGGAGTTGTGTGTTTTCACACTTCATTGGCTTTGGTAAAATTGTAATTTGTCCCAAGTGTACAAGGTGATCGCTGGTTGGCACAGACTCAGTGGGACGAAGGGCCTGTTTCTGTGCTGTATCTCTCAAAGGCCTAAAGCTACGGGGATTTCCTGTACACATGCCCAGATTTAACATAAAAGTTACCAGCCTTACAATATGTAAGATATCCTCCTGACCAAATTAATAAATGAATAGAAACTTGGTCTTCTTTGATTCTAAAGTTTTGCCTGACGCACTATCATATCAAATCATATCATATATATACAGCCGGAAACAGGCCTTTTCGGCCCACCAAGTCCGTGCCGCCCAGCGATCCCCGTACATTAACACTATCCTACACCCACTAGGGACAATTTTTACATTTACCCAGCCAATTAACCTACATACCTGTACTGTGCACTGTGCACTGTGCACTGTTTTATCATTGTTAGCACTCGGCTAACAATGGCCTGTCTCCTTTATCATCGTTACTTTTTTGCTCATCTTTCATTCATTTGTTCTATATCTCTCTACATCACCGTCTATATCCTTGGTTTCCCTCTCCCCTGACTCTCAGTCTGAAGAAGGTTCTCGACCCGAAACTTCACCCATTCCTCCTCACCGGAGATGCTGCCTGTCCCGTTGAGTTACTCCAGCATTTTGTGTCCGTCTACGGTTTTATCGTCTTGTCCGCTTTACGGACTGAGACGAGGAAAAACCTTTTTCACCCAGAGAGTTGTGAATCTGTGGAATTCTCTGCTACAGAAGGCAGAGTGGGGGCCGATTCACTGGATGTTTTCGAGAGAGAGATAAATTTGGCTCTCGGGGCTAACGGAATCAAGCGATATGCGGAAAAAGCAGGAACGGGGTACAGATTTTGGATGATCAGCCATGGTCACATTGACAATAGACAATAGACACTAGGTGCAGGAGGAGGCCATTCGACCCTTCGAGCCAGCACCGCCATTCAATGTGATCATGGCTGATCATTCTCAATCAGTACCCCGTTCCTGCCTTCTCCCCATACCCCCTGACTCCGTTATCCTTAATAGCTCTATCTAGCTCTCTCTTGAATGCATTCAGAGAATTGGCCTCCACTGCCTTCTGAGGCAGAGAATTCCACAGATTCACAACTCTCTGACTGAAAAAGTTTTTCCTCATCTCAGTTCTAAATGGCCTACCCCTTATACTTAAACTGCGGCCCCTTGTTCTGGACTCCCCCAACATTGGGAACATGTTTCCTGCCTCTAACGTGTCCAACCCCTTAATAATCTTATACGTTTCGATAAGATCTCCTCTCATCCTTCTAAATTCCAGTGTATACAAGCCTAGTCGCTCCAGTCTTTCAACATGCGACAGTCCCACCATTCCGGGAATTAACCTAGTAAACCTACGCTGCACGCCCTCAATAGCAAGAATATTGAATGGCGGTGCTGGCTCGAAGGGCCGAATGACCTACTCCTGCACCTGTTCTCTATGTTTCTATGTTTCGATGTTTCTACTATGAATGCCCCTCTCCTCCTCACCAGAGAGAGGTTGGAGTCACCATCACTTATGGAAGAATAGGGCCACAAGCGGGGAAATTGGATCTTGAGGTCTGGCTGGGATGGACACAGTCAACGATGCTGCATCTGAGCTGACTTAAATTGCACAAAATGTAATAACTCACGATAAAAAGCCAGCAGAGTGAGTCATATCACCGCTGTAGGCTTTCCCACTCTCACCTACCACCCACAGATGACCTATGAATCATTGTTTGTACCAACATTGCGTTAAATCTTTATTTAATTGTTTAAAATCCCAAAGTATAACTTTGTAGACAAAGTGCCAACTTCTCTGTGATTCTTTTGACTTGTGCATTTCTTTCTGGTAAGTTGACGAAGAAGAGATTTTCTAATATAATTATTCTCTGTTTAATGTGAAGGTGTTTGTTGCTTTTCCTCTTCACCTGTATATTCCTCTCAGTTGAAATGTTTCTGTCGTGCAGTAACTGAACCAACAAATAAACCCTTACGGATAATGAATTCAAACACAGAAGCACGGTTTCACTTTCTGCCATCTATTAGCTGTTATTAAAGGAGTACTGACAACATAGCCTCAAGATTGAGATGAACTAGTGGACCACAGATTGAGTCATTCCATGTGTAGAAAGGAAATGTAGATGATGGTTTAAGAAGGGGTTCTGACCCAAAAAATCACCCATCCTTTTTCTCCAGAGATGCTGCCTGACCCGCTGAGTTACTCCAGCACTCTGTGAAACGTCGCCTATCCATGTTCTCCAGAGATGCTGCCTGACCCGCTGAGTTACTCCAGCACTCTGTGAAACGTCACCTATCCATGTTCTCCAGAGATGCTGCCTGACCCATTGAGTTACTCCAGCACTCTGTGAAACGTTGCCTATCCATGTTCTCCAGAGATGCTGCCTGACCCGCTGAGTTACTCCAGCACTCTGTGAAACGTCACCTATCCATGTTCTCCAGAGATGCTGCCTGACCCGCTGAGTTACTCCAGCACTCTGTGAAACGTTGCCTATCCATGATCTCGAGACGCTGCCTGACCCGCTGAGTTACTCCAGCATTTTGTATCTACTTTTGATTTAAACCAGCATCTGCAGTTTCTTTTCCTATCTATCTACCAGGGAACCACGTACCTGCACCCTGAGGGAATGGAGCTCTTCGCTCTACACCACTCCCCAGGGCCTTTCCATTCATTGCCTTGGTTTGACTTGCCCAATTCTAACGCCTCGAACTTATCTGCATTAAACTCCATTAACCATTGCTGATCAAGATCCTGCTGTAATTTGTGATAACCATCTTCTCTATTGACGACCATTGCGTCTTTATGACCTGGGCTCGTATATTGTGGTGATTAAACACTGGGTTCTACATTCCACAGTCTGTGGTAAAAAGAATGGCGTCTTTTTGAAAACCTTTTTTTAGATTTTTAGCGACACAGCGTGGAAACAGGCCTTTGGGCCCACCAAGCCCATGCCGACCAGTGGTCACCCCGTTACCCTACCCTACACAGTAGAGACGTTTCACACAAGCCAATTAACTGACAAACCTGCACGTCTTTGGGATAAGGGAGGAAACCAGAGCGCCCAGAGGAAACCCAGGCAGTCACAGAGAGAACGTACGAGCTCCACTTTCTCATCCACTCCCGACACACGAGGTGCAATTTTACAGAGGGGCCAATTAATCTACAAACTCGTCTTTGGGATGTGGGAGGAAACGGGAACACCCGGAGGAAACCCACACAGCCACAGGGCGAACTCCCTGCAAACTCCACACTGCCAGCACCCGAGGTCGGGATCGAACCCGGGACTCTGGCGCTGCGAGGCAGAGGCTCTACCTGCTGCGCCACCGTGCCGCCCTGAGCTGCCGTCTGTAGTTGATAAAGTGATAGAATGTACCCCTCTGTTACATCTCCCTGGAAAATTACCAGCTGGTGTTTGTTTGAGGTCGGAGGAGCACTGGTTGGAGAAAACAAGTCTGTCGAGAGCGTTGACATCCACATTACAGCGAAAGTCAGTCACTTCAGGGACAAATGAGTCATTTAAGAAAGAATGAGAATCAATTATACCTTCAGTCAGATATATATGGTGGGATAGAACGCTACATTATTTCATTGTTTTATTATTGGATCATGGCATTTAAAAAAATGTTTAGGCTAACCACACTTTGGATCAATAAGCCTTGGGGGATTTGTGATGTTTGATGTAATAATTGGTCAAGAGAACTGGCTTCCATTTGCTAGTTCTGAGCAGTCACTGCCAGATAAAGGCGTTCCGTTTAGGTTTACTTCCTTCTGCAACTGAAGCGGTTTGCAAACTGCTCGATAGAATGAACAAGCACATTTCCATAGAGTAGAGTCCAAAGCCTTGTAAATACTGCAGAATGGTAATCCTAATGACTTGAACGAGCGAAGAATAGACACAGAATCATAGGTAAACATAGAAATATAGAAACATAGAAACGTAGAAAATAGGAGCAGGCGGAGGCCATTTGGCCCTTCGAGCCAGCACCGCCATACATTGTGAACATGGCTGAGCATCCACAATCAGTAATCCGTGCCTACCTTCTCCTCATATCCCTTGATTCCGCTAGCCGCCAGAGCATCTATCTATCTCTATCTTGAATATATCCACTGCCTTGGCCTCCACAGCCTTCTGTGGCAAAGAATTCCACAGATTCACCACCTTCCGACTAAAGAAATTGCTCCTCATCTCCTTCCTAAAAGAACGTCCTTTTGGGAGTACCGAGGTACAGTGAAAAGATTTTTTGTTCCATGCCACCCATTCAGAGGAAAGACAATACGTGATCACAATCAAGCCGTCCTCAGTGTACAGATACAGGATAAAGGGAATAACGTTCATTGCAAGAAGGGTGACATTTTGGGTTGGGGCCCTTCTTCAGACTAAACTTGTTTTTCAGCCTTAATGGGACTTGATTCTAATAACCTCAATTAATCTCCAAGCTTTTACAATGAAACAGACCTTACTATTGTTACTGATGAAACCCTCTATTGGTCCAAACAGCTCACTTTTGTGGATTGATCCTCCATTCATAACTAAACCGCATAGAATCAAAGAACCCTGGGAACAATTCATCACTTGTCTTCATCAGAGGAATCCACTATCTACAATCAGTGTTCCCACAGTCACAAGGATTGTTTCTCAGTAACTTGGCATTTCAACGTCTGATAAGGGAGTGCATGACAACCTTTGTGGAAACTGCAGGCTGAGCGACAGTGACAAAAGCTATATTCATTCATATTTAATAGCAGTCTATCAATTTAATTACAAACTGCACTTGCTAACCATCGTGGAAAGAGTGCAGAGAAGATTTACGAGGATGTTGCCAGGACTAGAGGGTGTGAGCTGTAGGGAGAGGTTAAGTAGGCTGGGACTCTATTCCTTGCAGCGCAGGAGGATGAGGGGTGACCTTTATGGCCAGAGTAGGGGAATCGATGACCAGAGGACTTAGGTTCAAGCTGAAAGGGAAAATATGTAATAGGAATCTGAGGGGTAACTTTTTCACACAAAGGGCAGTGGGTGTATGGAACAAGCTGCCGGAGGAGGTAGTCGAGGCTAGGACTATCCCAACATTTAAGAAACAGTTAGACAGGTACATGGATAGGACAAGTTTGGAAGGAAATGGACCACGCGTGGGCAGGTGGGACTGGTGTAGCTGGGACATTGGGCCGAAGGGCCTGTTACAACACTGTATCACTCTATGACTCTCTCAATCTATGACTCTAGGTGACTATGACTCTGGAGAACACTATCCAGTGGATTGGGCTGCAGAGATCAATTGTAGGACCAATGTTGTTCCTCTTTTACTTACATTTCAAATGCCCAAAGTGGTTACATGGACCACGCACAGCTGTGCAGGACTAAATCAAGGACACAAAGTGCTGGAGTAACTCAGCGGGTCAGGCAGCATCTCTGGAGAACATGGATAGGTGATGTTTCACAGAGTGCAGGAGTAACTCAGCGGGTCAGGCAGCATCTCTGGAGAACATGGATAGGTAACGTTTCACAGAGTGCTGGAGTAACTCAGCGGGTCGGGCAGCATCTCTAGAGAACATGGATAGGTGACGTTTCACAGAGTGCTGGAGTAACTCAGCGGGTCAGGCAGCATCTCTGGAGAACAAGGATGGGTGATGATTCAGGTCAGAACCCTTCTTCAGACTGTTGTCTATCTTTGTCACTTATTTATGTTCTCCAGTGGTTCTTTATTACCATGTGTACCAAGGTAGAGTGAGATTCTTTTTTTTGCATACAGATCAGTAAGATTATTGCGCTAGACAAGTACAAAACCATATTGAGTACAGAATGAAGGGAAACCACCCATTGGGTCCATATGCAAGAGTCGCCAGGTTTGGGCGCCATTTTCCAAAGTCAATAAATTATCTGGAGAAAAAGACAACAATAACCTTCACCACCCAATGATGACCACTTCCTTCTCCCATCTCCAATGGTCCTCCTCCTCTTGGACTCTCTCGCATGGCCTTCCACCCTCTCTAGATCTTTTTATTTCTAACTGCCGGCAGGTCATCAGCCATCTTAACTTTTCTACCGACTCCAACCTCGGTCTGAAGGAAGGATTCAGACCCTAAACGTCACCTATCCATGCTCTCCAGAGACGCTGCCTGACCCGCTGAGTTACTCCAGCACTCTGTGAAACGTCACTTATCCATGTTCTCCAGAGATGCTGCCTGACCCGCTGAGTTACTCCAGCACTCTGTGAAACTTCACCTATCCATGTTCTCCACAGATGCTGCCGGACCCGCTGGGTTACTCCAGTGATTTAGGCCCATCCGTGGTATAAACCTGCATCTCCAGTTCCTTCCTCCTCATCATTACTGATACCTTGTGTATTCACCACCCTCAGGTCACACAGGCCACAAGGGGCAGGGATTCTCCCCTGAGCATTGTGCTCATTAGTGCAGTCAGAAACTGAACCCAGAGCTTCAGAAGGCATCAACGTCGTGCATCTACCAGCGACCTGATTGAACCGTCTTGTTTATCACGAGCAGTGATTTATCTCTCTTGGCCGGTGACAACGGTACAGCTTAGTTCCGTTAATTATTGACACGCGTACCGAGGTACGGTGAAAAGATTATTTGCCGCGTGCTATCCACTCAGCGGGAAGACTATACATGATTACAATCGAGCCGTCCACCGTGTACGGATACAGGAAAAAGGGAATAGGAGAGACCTTTACAGATACGTTGAACACGTTCAAAGCCAGAAGCAAGTGTTTTTGGTGGAATGAAAAGCCTTCTGCACCACCATCTACCTATGTTCAGTTTAGTTTATTGTCACGTGTGCCGAGGTACAGTGAAAAGCTTTTGTTGCGTGCTAACCAGCCAGCGGAAAGACAACCCATGATCACAATCGAGCCGTTGTTTGGCAACTGTTTCAGGGAACGAATGTACTTGTATTCCAAGCTCTCGCTGTGTTACATCCAAGAGCATGATCACATAAACAAACGAAAAATTTCAAGGATGGTGCAGCGGTAGAGTTGCTGCCTTTACAGCGCCAGAGACCCGGGTTCAATCCCGACTATGGGTGACAATAGACAATGGACAATAGACAATAGACAATAGACAAAAGACAATAGGTGCAGGAGGAGGCCATTCGACCCTTCGAGCCAGCACCGCAATTCAATGTGATCATGGCTGATCATTCTCAATCAGTACCCCGTTCCTGCCTTCTCCCCATACCCCCTGACTCCGCTATCCTTAAGAGCTCTATATAGCTCTCTCTTGAATGCATTCAGAGAATTGGCCTCCACTGCCTTCTGAGGCAGAGAATTCCACAGATTCACAACTCTCTGACTGAAAAAGATTTTCCTCATCTCAGTTCTAAATGGCCTACCCCTTATTCTTAAACTGTGGCCCCTTGTTCTGGACTCCCCCTGTCTGTATGGAGTTTGTACGTTCTCCCCATGACCTGCGTGGGTTTTCTCCGGGTGCTCCGGTTTCCTCCCACACTCCAAAGACGTACAGGTTTGTAGGTTAATTGGCTTGGTACGAATGCAAATTGTCCCTAGTGTGTGTAGGATAGTGGTAATGTACGGGGGATCATGGTCAGTGCGGACTCAGTGGGCCGAAGGGCCTGTATCTGCACTGTATCTCTAAACTAAACTAAACTAAATTGCCCCTGAGTGTGCAGGAAGTGGGTGAGAAAGTGGGATAAGGTAAAAGCGGTGTGAACGGGCGATAAACGATCGATAAACAGGCTCCTACCAACATCACTGAAGACAACACAATCCATCATTGGTAGAAACGTCATTTAAAGAAACTTGACCGTGTAACTCTAACTCATGAATGAAACCTTTTTTCTGATAACGTCCGATTTAATTTCATAAAGTAAGACATGATTAATCATCCATAATCACACATAAGTACATATTAAGCATCTTCCTGGAAATTGTTTTATATATTTAGAAACCATCCCCAGATGATGTTACAAAAGAGTCACTGCATGATGAAGGCTGCTTATAAAATATTAAAAGTAATTAAACAGAATTGGAGCACAGGGACAGGAGCATATGTAAGTTAGGGAATAGAGTTATAGAGAACTGAGTCATTAGTAACATTTCAATTCCATATCTAGGCTTCAATTCTTCTCAGGAAGAAATGAAAATGTAAACGGCAATGTGGGTATCTGGCTCCAGGCACTTTGTTTTTATTTTACTTTTGCTAACAGGAAAGAAATGAGTTGAACTGCCTACAGGTCACATGTTGCACAAAGCCTGGTTTTACCGAACATCAATGTCAGACCTGAGACAGCAGCTGACTCTTTCCGTCTGGCCCAAAACGTCACCCATTCCCTCTCCCCAGAGATGCTGCCCGTCCCGCTGAGTTACTCCAGCATTGTGTGTCTATCTTGGGTTTAAACCCGCATCTGCAGTTCCTTCTTACACATCTTTTTCTGGCGGCACGGTGGCGCAGCGGTAGAGTTGCTGCCTTACAGCAAATGCAGCGCCGGAGACTCAGGTTCGATCCCGACTACGGGCGCTGCACTGTACGGAGTTTGTACGTTCTCCCCGTGACCTGCGTGGGTTTTCTCCGAGATCTTCGGTTTCCTTCCCACACTCCAAAGATGTACAGGTTTGTAGGTTAATTGGCTGGGCAAATGTAAAAACAAAAAAATTGTCCCTAGTGGGTGTTAAAATGCGGGGATCGCTGGGCAGCGCGGACCCGGTGGGCCGAAGGGCCTGTTTCTGCGCTGTATCACCAAATCTAAAAAAAAAATCTAAAAATCTTTCAACAAGCGTTGTGTCGTCGATGCCACTGATTGCCTTTAAAACCTTGAACAATGAAATGTCAGTTATCCATGTTCTCCTGAAGCAGCCCTGAACTACTACCTTCCTCATCGGGGACCCTCGGACTATCCTTGGTCGGACTTTGCTGGCTTTACCTTGCTATATTCCCCTTATCATGTATCATGGAGTAACTCAGATGGGACAGGCAGCATCACTGGATGGAAGGAATGGGTGACGTTTCGGGCCGAGACCATTCTTCAGAGTCTGAAGAAGGGTCTCGCCTGAAACGTCACCCATTCCTTTTTTCCATAGATGCTGCCTGTCCCGCTGAGTGACTCCAGCATTTTGTGTCTATCTTTGGTTTAAACCAGCATCTGCAGTTCCTTACTACACAAACAGAGGGGAAGAATCTGTTCCTGAGTCTGGTGGTGCGCGCTTTCAAGCTTCTGCACCTTCTGGTGGATGGGAGCGGGGAGAAGAAGGAATGACCGGGGTGGGGCAATGATGTCTTTGATTATGTTGGCTGCCTTTCCGAAGTAGAGCGCAGTGTAGACCGAGTCAGTGGTGGGGAGTCTGTGTGATGGACTGGGCAGGAATGCATGAGTGGAGAGAGATTGTGGGGGTACAACGAGAATGTGAGAGACGGAGAGGGTAATGGTACTCTTCAAAGCAAATATGTTCAATACTCATTGAAACTTACCGAACAGTGAAAGACCTGGATAGAGTGGATGTGGAGAGGATGTTTCCACTAGTGGGAGAGTCTAGGACCAGAGGGCACAGCCTCGGAATTAAAGGACGTTACTTTAGGAAGATAGACACAAAAAGCTGGAGTAACTCAGCGGGACAGGCAGCATCTCTGGAGAGAAGGGATGGGTGACGTTTCGGGTCGAGACCCATCTTCAGGCTTAGTTACTCCAGCTTTTGTACTTTAGGAAGGAGGTGAGTAGGAATTTATTTAATCAGAGGGTGATGAATCTGTGGAATTCTTTGCCACAGAAGGCTGTGGAGGCCGTCAATGGATAATTTCTTAAGGCAGAGGTGGATAGATTCTCGATTAGTACGGGTATCAGGGGTTAAGGGGAGAAGGCAGGAGAATGGGGTTGAGAGGGAAAGATAGATCAGCCATGATTGAATGGCGGAGTAGATTTGATGGGCCGAATGGCCGAATTCTGCTCCTATCACTGATGAACTTCTGAAACTCCTCCAGCAATGTACTGTTCTATTATTGGCTGAGAATGGCAGGGTTTAAGAGAAATAAATCACACTCTGAGCGGAGATGATTGTCACTCTCCTCCGCACCCTGACTCACAATGCTGCCTGGCAGGGCAAGAGGTGACAAGGCAGCAGCTCCTGAATGTGTAGGAAGGAACTGCAGATGCTGGGTTACAAAAAAAAAGGTGCAAAGTGCTGGAGTAACTCAGCGAGTCAGGCAGCATCTCTGGAGAACATGGATAGGTGACGTTTCACAGAGTGCTGGAGTAACTCAGCGGGTCAGGCAGCATCTCTGGAGAACATGGATAGGTGACGTTTCACAGAGTGCTGGAGTAACTCAGCGGGTCAGGCAGCATCTCTGGAGAACATGGATAGGTGACGTTTTGGTGCGGGTTCCTTCTCCAGACTGTATGCATTAGCGGAGAGAAAGGTGGGGGGCAGGACAAAACTGACCTTAGTTCAATCCAAGTTTGCGATCGTGCGGTCAAATGTAAGGATGCACTGATGTTGTAAGTTTTTAAAAAGAGAGTTACTTTAAGAGTAAAAGAGTTAGAAAAGTTTCAGGATAAGTTCTGGGAAAAATATGAAGTTATAGATAATAGTGAAGGACATAGTTCAGTTCGGGTAGTTTAATTATCAGTTGGCGCCATTCATTGCCACAGTTTCTGCCGGTTATAGCCCGGTTGTTTTTTCATGATACAAATGTGCTCATGTTCTTCTCTCCAGAGATGCTGCCTGTCTCACTGAGTTACTCCTGCATCTTGTGTCTATCGTGGGTTTGTGTTCTGTTATTTCTGCTGTCTAGGCTTCAATGTTGCAACACTGCCCCATTGAGGCAGCTCGGTGGACTATTCTGATATCAACATTAAAGATGAATGATCTGAGCCCTGAATTAATAGAGTTATCGAGTCATAGAGTGATACACTATGAAACAGACTCTTCAGCCCAACTTGCCCAACATGTCCCGGGTACACCAGTCCCACCTGCCCGCGTTTAGTCCATATCCCTCCAAACCTGTCCTATCCATGTACCTGTCCAACTGTTTCTTAAACGTTAGGATAGTCCCAGCCTCAACTACCTCCTCTGGCAGCTTGTTCCATGCACCCACCACCCTCTGTGTGAAAAGGTTACCCCTCAGATTCCTATTAAGTCTTTTCTCCTTCACCTTGAACCTATGTCCTCTGGTCATCGATTCCCCTACTCTGGGCAAGATGGACACAAAATGCAGGAGTAACTCAGTGAGACAGGCAGCATCTTGAGAGAGAAGAACATGAACACAATTGTATCATGAAGAAACGACCAGGCTATCATGCAGAAACTGTGGCAATGAAGGATCTTGTACACCTCTATAAGATCACCCCTCAACCTCCAGCGCTCCACGGAATAGTGACCCAGTTATTCTAACTGTTGCCCAGCAAGGAATATTTACCACCGTCATTGTGAAGCAGGTTTCTCAAGGGGCTATTTCACTGTTTCCAGCGAAGCTTTTGCAAATGCGTAGATCGTGATTCCAAGCTAACACAATGTTGACTCTCATCTAAGGAAAACATCCTGGGCCAATTAGTATTCCTTCCTACTCAAAGTTATTCAGTAGCTCAGTAGGGGCGGCACGGTGGCGCAGCGGTAGAGTTGCTGCCTCAAGGCGCCAGAGACCCGGGTACGATCCCGGCTACGGGCGCCGTCTGTACGGAGTTTGTACGTTCTCCCCGTGACCTGCGTGGGTTTTCTCCGAGATCTTCGGTTTCCTCCCACACTCCAAAGACGTACAGGTTTGTAGTTAAATTGGCCTGGTATAAATGTAAATTGTCCCCAGTGTGTGTAGGATAGTGTTTATGTGCAGGGATTGTTGGTCGGCGCGGACTCGGTGGGCCGAAGGGCCTGTTTCCGCGCTGTATCGCTAAACTAAACGTAGCACTCAAAACTGAAGGAGGATCAAGAAAGGAAATGGAGCAAAGTTGCCAAACAAGATGCCGGCTACACACACAACGTTTGATGTTAAAACTAATCTTTACAGTGGATGGTCGGACGTTTTGACCAAGCTTATCACAATGAATTATGAGGTTTCGGGTCGAGACCCTTCTTCAGGAGAGTCTGAAGAAGGGTCTCGACATGAAACGTCACCCATTCCTTCTCTCCAGAGATGCTGCCTGTCCCGCTGAGCGACCCCAGCATTTTGTGTCTATCTTCGGTGTAAACCAGCGTCTGCAGTTCCTTCCAACACAATGAACTGTCAGGTGTCCTGTAATGTAACCACACTATTATTCTGACATGCGTCAGGAGTGGAAGGTTAATGTGATATTTGTGGGTGGCATGGTGGCACGGTGGCACGGTGGCACGGTGGCACAGTGGCATGGTGGCACGGTCGTAGAGCTGCTGCCCCACTGTGCCAGACACACGGAGTTTGATCCTGATTACGGGTGCTGTCTGTACGGAGTTTGTACCTTCCCTCTGTGACCACGTGGGTTTTATCCGGGTGCTCCGGTTTCCTCCCACACTCCAAAGACGTGCAGGTTTGTAGGCTAATTCATATCATATCATATCATATATATACAGCGCGGAAACAGGCCTTTTAGGCCCACCAAGTCCGCGCCGCCCAGTGATCCCCGCACATTAACACTATCCTACACACACTAGGGACAATTTTTTACATTTACCCAGTCAAATTAACCTACATACCCGTACGTCTTTGGAGTGTGGGAGGAAACCGAAGATCTCGGAGAAAACCCACGCAGGTCACGGGGAGAACGTACAAACTCCTTACAGTACAGCACCCGTAGTCAGGATCGAACCTGAGTCTCCGGCGCTGCATTCGCTGTAAAGCAGCAACTCTACCGCTGCGCTTTGTCCCTCTGTAAATTGCCCCTAGTGTGTAGGGAGCGGATGAGAAAGTAGGATAACGTAGAACTAGTGTGCACGGGTGATGGATGGTCGGCGTGGACAAGGTGGGCCGAAGGGCCTGTTTGCATTGCTGTATTTCTAAAATAAATCAACGAGCACTCCAACGGAGTTTGTACGTTCTCCCCGGGACTGCGTGGGTGTTCTCCGGGTGCTCCGGTTTCCCCCCACACCCCAAAGACGTGCAGGCACCACACAATGGAGGAAACGTGGCCAATAAGATTACGGACAACACAGGCGACTTTTGAGGTTCAAACTAATGTTTGGTAAACTAAGCAACTCTACCGCCGTGCCACTGTGAAATGTTAAACTCTGCCCCACTCCCCAGCTGTTGCCAGTCGGTTCATTATTGTCACGTTTACACAGATGCAGTGCAAAGCTGTGTTTGCACGCACCCAGATGTTGCCTGGCATGCAGGCTTATTTTCTGCTGTCTCTGTCTGTATTACATAAACAATCTATTCTGTAGCAAAGACGTCAGTGGTGGAATGACATTGAACACCATAAGGCTCTTCTGAGAAACCTCAGTTCTATCAATCAGATTTTAATCTTCAATCTGAGGAAGAGTCCCGACCCGATGCGTCACCCATCCATGTTCTCCAGAGATGCTGCCTGACCCGCTGAGTTACTCCAGCACTCTGTGAAACGTCACCCATCCATGTTCTCCACAGATGCTGCCTGACCCGCTGAGCTACTCCAGCACTCTCTGAAATGTCACCTATCCATGTTCTCCAGAGATGCTGCCTGACCCGCTGTTACTCCAGCACTCTGAGATACGTCACCCATCCATGTTCTCCAGAGATGCTGCCTGACCCGCTGAGCTACTCCAGCACTCTGAAATGTCACCTATCCATGTTCTCCAGAGATGCTGCCTGACCCGCTGAGTTACCCCAGCACTCTGTGAAACGTCACCTATCCATGTTCTCCAGACCAACTGAGTTACCCCAGCAGATTGTGTCAATCTTCAGAATTAATTTCCGTTCATAAGTTCACAGTTCATAAGTTATAGTAGCAGAATTAGGCCATTCGGCCCATCGTCTACTGTGCCATTCAAGCATGGCTGATCTATCTCTCCCTCTTAACCCCATTCTCCTGCCTTCTCCCCATAATCCCTGACACCCGTACTAATCAAGAATCTGCCAATCTCCACCTTAAAAATATCAATTGACTTGGCCTCCACAGCCGTCTGTGGCAATGAATTCCACAGATTCACCACCCTCTGACTAAAGAAATTCCTACTCATCTCCTATCTAAAGAGGCATCCTTTTATTCTGAGGTTTGCCCTCTGGTCCTAGACGCTCCCACTAGTGGAAACATTCTCGCCACATCCACTCTATCCAGCCCTTTCACTATTCTGTACATTTCAATGAGGTCCCCCTTCATTCTTCTAAACTCCAGCGAGTACAGGCCCAGTGCCGACAAACGGTCATCATAAGTTCTGTCCATGGATGCCCATCATTACTATAAGCATATTGTGTCTGTCTTCGCCTATTCATGCTACAGGGCCTGGCGATATTTTCCAACATGTTGGTGAATTTGTGGAATTCATTGCCACAGACGGCAGTGGAGGCCAAGTCATTGGGTATTTTCAAAGTGGAGTTTGATAGTTCTTGATTCATAAGGTAACGGGGAGAAGGCAGGACAATGGGGTTGAGAGGGAAAGATAGATCAGCCATGATTGGATGGCGGCGTAGACCCGATGGGCCGAGATGCCTAATTCAGTTTCAGTTTAGTTTATTGTCACGTGTACCGAGGTACAGTGAAAAGCTTTTTGCTGCGGGCTAACCAGTCAGCGGAAAGACAATACGTGATTACAATCGAGCCATTTACAGTGTACAGATACATGATAAGGGAATTACGTTTAATGCAAGGTAAAGCCAGCAAAGTCCGATCTAGGATAGTCCGAGGGTCACCAATGAGATAGATAGTAGTTCAGCACTGCTCTCTGGTTGCGGTAGGATGGTTCAGGTGCCTGATAACGGCCGGGAAGAAACTGTCCCTGAATCTGGAGGTGTGCGTTTTCATACTTCTCTACCTTTTGCCCGATGGGAGAGGGGAGGAGAGGGAGTGGCCAGGGTGTGACTGGTCCTAGATTATGCTGCTGGCCTTGCCGAGGCAGCGTGAGGTGTAGATGGAGTCGATGGAAGAGAGGTTGGCTTGTGTGATGGTCTGGGCTGCACCCACGATTCGTTGCAATTTCTTGCGATTTCTTCTGCTCCGCTGTTTCGTAGTTATGTTCTGTTTCTATTTCAGAGGTAATTTCAACTTGTTGAGGGATGATACTCTCAAATGATTTTATTGCCTTTCATCATGGAGTAACTCAATAGTTTGCTTATTCGGGAGACTAGAACCCACGATTGCCACTTGTACCTCACTAAACCATCAAAATCATCAAAGGTATTTATTCACAAAATGCTGGAGTAACTCAGCAGGTCAGGCAGCATCTTGGGAGAGAAGAAATGGGTGACGTTTCGGGTCGAGACCCTTCTTCAGACTGATGTCAGGGGGGCGGGACAAAGGAAGGATATAGGTGGAGACAGGAAGATAGAGGGAGATCTGGGAAGGTGGAGGGGAAGTGAGTGACAGAGGAACTATCTAAAGTTGGAGAAGTCAATGTTCATACCACTGGGCTGCAAACTGCCCAGGCGAAATATGAGGTGCTGTTCCTCCAATTTCCAGTGGGCCTCACTATGGCACTGGAGGAGGCCCATGACCGAAAGGTCAGACTGGGAATGGGAGGGGGAGTTGTAGTGCTCGGCCACCGGGAGATCAGATTGGCCAACGCGGACTGAGTGCAGGTGTTGAGCGAAGCGATCGCCGAGCCTGCGTTTGGTCTCGCCGATGTAAATAAGCTGACATCTGGAGCAGCGGATGCAATAGATGAGATTGGAGGAGGTGCTCCATCAATGTTCCATCAAAATCATCAATGTTCATTGAGACTGGGATCAAATTTGCAATGGAGCAGATTCTACAAGTGCTAGGCTTCAAGTCCTGGGAAATTTCACCGGTATCCCCTTAATACATAAATAGGCTGCATATAAAAAAACATCTCGAAAGATACAATCACTGCTTGGCCATTTGGTTCCAAACTAATTGGTAATTATGCACAGTTGCAGTTTATCAGTGGGCATAGTAATCTTCATAATTCTCGTGTGCTATCGGCTGCTCACAGTAACTTGGGTCATCAATTGAAAACACAATCTCAATAACGGTTTAGGCAGTTTAGTTAATTAAAGATTAGGTCTTTGACCTCCCTAAGTTACTGCATTAATGACACTGGAGAAAAGTGGTAGCTTTAAGAGCTGGGATCCGTGAATCAAAATGCCTAAAGCAGAGAATTAATTGATAAATGCCTCTGTTTACCCCATTTGGGATGCTCCTTTGTAGTTTAGTTTCGTTTATCGTCGTCGTGTGTACCGAGGCACAGTGAAAAGCTTTTTTGTTTCGTGCTATCCAGTCAGCGGGAAGACTATACATCATTACAATCAACCCAGAGACAGTGTATAGATACAGGATTAAAGGAATAACGTTTAGTGCAAGATAAAGTCCAGGATAAAGTCCGATTAAGAACGTTTGGACATCTCCAATGAGGTAGATGGGAAGTCAGGACCGCTCTCTCGTTGGTGAGAGGATGGTTGAGTTGCCTGATAACAGCTGGGATGAAACTGTCCCTGAATCTGGAGGTGTGCGTTTTCACACTTCTGTTCCTCTTGCCTGATGGGAGAGGGGAGAAGAGGGAGTGGCCGAGGGCGAGCCTGGTCTTTGATTATGCTGGTGCAATCCTTACTGAAAGAGTCTTTAAATTCTTGTTAACAGAATAACAAGTCAAATAATCTAATTTCACTCCGCACCTTTTTATACATTACTGCTTCATTTCACTTGATTTGTGAAATTCAAGCAGAAGGAAATAATGAATCACAGCGGATTGATCTTTGGCCCGCAACAGTAAATTATAGGCTGAAGTCTCCAAAAGGCAATTACTGTCAATGTTAGCCTTGTTAAGTTTAGAGTCGTCTCGAGATACAGTGTAGAAACAGGTCCTTTGTCCCACCCAGTCCATGCTGACCATCGGTCATCCGTTCACACTAGTTGTACAGACACAAGGTGCTGGAGTAACTCAGCGGGACAGGCAGCATCTCTGGAGAGGAGGAACGGGTGACGTTTCAGTCTCTGAAGAAGTCACACTCAGCCTCACAGTTCCATAACTTGGATTGGGTTTTGTTAGGTGAGGATGAGGATTGGTGAAGGGATGGCGGTGGATGTAGTCTACATTCATTTTGGTACGGCTTTTGACAAGGTCCCTCCACGGGTCGGCTGATCCAGAAGATGAAGATATATGGGATTCACGATAACTTGGTCGTTGTTGGTAGAGTTTGTGCCTTACAGCGCCAGAGAGCCCAGGTTCGATCCTGACCACAGGTGCTGACTGTACGGCGTTTGTACCTTGTCTCTGTGACCTGCGTGGGTTTCCTCCGGGTGCTCTGGTTTCCGCCCACACTCCAAAGACGTGCAGGTTTGTCGGTTAAGATGCCCTCCGTAAAATGTCTCTAGTGTGTGGGATAGAACGAGAGATTGACACAAAACGCTGGAGTAACTCAGCGGGACAGGCAGCATCTCTGGAGAGAAGGAATGGGTGACGTTTCGGGACCCGAAACGTCACCCATTCCTTCTCTCCAGAGAAGCTGCCTCCCACGGTGAGTCACTCCAGAGTTTTGTGTCAATCTTCGGTTTAAACCACCATCTGCAGTTCCTTCCTCCACACACTAGTTCTACGTTGTCCCACATTCTCATCCACTCCCAACACACTAGGGGGCAAATTACAGAAGCCAATTGACCTACCAACCCGCACGTCTTTGAAATGTGGGAGGAAACCGGAGCCCCCTGGAGGAAACCCACACGGTCACGGGGAGGACGTGCAAACTCCACACAGACAGCACCTGATGTAAGGATCGATCTCGTGACTCTGGAGCTGTGAGGCAGCAGCTCTACCCGCTGCGCCACTAATATTGCCGCAAAAGACTGAAGAAGGGTCTCGACCCGAAACGTCACCCATTCCTTCTCCCCAGAAGGAATGGGTGGCATTCGCATTTGGAAGTCACCCATTCCGTCTCTCCAGAGATGCTGCCTGTCCCGCTGAGTTACTCCAGCATTTTGTGTCGGGTGTCTCTGGTTTAAACCAGCACCTGCAGTTCCTTCCTACAGGGATAGAACTAGTATACGGGTGATCGCCGGTCGACACGTCCAAGGTGGGCCGAAGGGGCCTGTTTCCACTCTGTATTTCTAAACTAAACTAAACTAAACATTCAATGTTGATCTGAAAGATTCAGAACACAACAGACAATGGCAATATACGGGCAAAGATGTGAGTATTAAATAGCATGTTATGCGCAGCAAAGATTGTGCTCCAAGGAATTGCTGTTTCCTGCCATCACTGCTAATTAGGTCTATTACCATCGAGACTGGACTGAGATATCATTAAGCTGCTCGTTCACTCATGTGTATCCCCTTCCATTTCTACCATTTTATATTCCTGGGGCAGATTTTCTTAATGCTTTTTCATTATTTGCTTTTCTTTGGAGATCTCTCCAAATTGCTTGCTTACAGGTGTATCTTCGCGCAACGTTATCTTTTACACCCCGTGGCATGTTTAAAAAAATTCTGTGCGAATATGTCCAGGATGGAAGTTTCAACCTTAACAAGGCGATAAATCGAGCAACATCTAATTGGCTACCCATCATTCACCCAATGGAGAGTCAAAGTGGGAGAGGTGAAGTAATTGCAGGAGCCACACAATTCCCTGCCGTGTGGCAATAGAAATCTCACAGCCAGACATATACCCAGTGAAATGCTTGTGTCGGAAGGAACTGCAGACGCTGGTTTAAACCGAAGATAGACACAAAATGCTGGTGACGTTTCGGGTCGAGACCCTTATTCAGACAGGCAGCGTCTCTGGAGAGAAGGAATGGGTGACATTTCGGGTCGAGATCCTTCTCCAGCCAGCCAGTCTTCACACAAAGGGTGGTGGGTGTATGGAACAAGCTGCCAGAGGAAGTAGTTGAGGCTGGGACTATCCCAACGTTTAAGAAACAGGTAGACAGGTACATGGATAGGACAGGATTGGAGGGATATGGACCAAACACGGGCAGGTGGGACTAGTATAGCTGGGACATGTTGGCCGGTGTGGGCAAGTTGGGCCGAAGGGCCTGTTTCCACACTCTATGACTCTATGTCTCTAAGGGTCTCGACCCAAAGCGTCACACGTTCCTTCTCTCCAGAGATGCTGCCTGTCCCGCTGAGTTACTCCAGCATTTTGTGTCTATCTTCGGTGAAATCCTTTGTTTCTCATTTTCCCAGGGTGCGAATGTCAAAGATTTGAGGGCATGGCTTTAAGGTGAGAGGGCCAAATTTTAAAGGAGACGTGCAGGAAGGAAATGCAGATGCTGGTAGACATTGAAGATGAACACAAAATGCTGGAGTAACTCAGCGGGCCCAGGCAGCATCTCTGGATAGAAGGAATGGGTGACATTTTGGGTGAAGTCTGAAGAAGGGTCTCGACCCAAAACGCCACCCATTCCTTCTATCCAGAGATCTTGCCTGTTCCGCTGAGTTGCTCCAGCATTTTGTGTCTATTTTAAAGTAAATGTGCCGGTCATTTTTTTTTTAAACAGAGGGTGGTACTGGAGTTTAGAAGGATGAGAGGGGATCTTATAGAGACGTATAAAATCATAAAAGGACTAGACAAGCTAGATGCAGGAAAGATATTCTCAATGTTGGGCGAGTCCAGAACCAGGGGACACAGTCTAAGAATAAAGGGGAGGCCATTTAAAACTGAGGTGAGAAGAAACTTTTTCACCCAGAGAGTTGTGAATTTGTGCAATTCTCTGCCACAGAGGGCAGTGGAGGCAAATTCACTGGATGAATTTAAAACAGAGTTAGATAGAGCTCCAGGGGCTAGTGGAATCAAGGGATATGGGGAGAAGGCAGGCACGGGTTAATGATTGTCGATGATCAGCCATGATCACAATGAATGGCGGTGCTGGCTCGAAGGGCCAAATGGCCTCCTCCTGCACCTAGTTTCTATGTTTCTATGGTGGTGGAGGGAGATACGATGGTGGCTTTTAAGAGGCTTTTAGAGAGGTGCATGGATATGCAGGGAATGGAGGGATGTGAATTAGTCAAGGCATTGTGTACAGGAGTTGGAACATTGTTACAGATGTACAAGCTGTTGATATGGCCACATTTGGAGCGCTGCATACAGTTCTGCTCACCCTGCTATAGGGAGGATTTTGTAATACTGTAAAAGGAGCAAAATATATTTAATTGATTGTTTGAAAAAGTCAACTCAATGAAACAGCCCCTTCGGCCCATCTTCTTTAAATTATGAATTTAAAAGAGAGTTAGATGGAGCTCCAGGGGCCAGCGGAATCAAGTTTCCATGTTTCGATGTTTCTGTGAGTCCACACCGGTCGTCGATCACCCGCTCACACCAGCACTGAGTTATCCCACTTTCTCATCGCTCCCTGCACACCGGGGGCAATTTACCATCAGCCTACAAACACGCACGTCTTTGGGATGTGGGAGGAAACCGGAGCACCCGGACGTAACAGCCCCTCGGCCCAACATGCCCTCGCCGACCAACATGCACCATCTACACTAGTCCCACCCGCCCGCGATTTGCCCATATCCCTCTACACCTGTCCTATCCAAGTACCTGTCCAAATGTTTCTTAAATGTTGTGACAGTCCCAGCCTCAACTACCTCCTCTGGCAGCTCGCTCCGTTGACCCACCACCCTTTGCGGGGAAAATGTTACCCCTCAGTTTCCTATTGAACCTCTTCCCCCCTCACCGTAAACATGTTCCCAATGTTGGGGGAGTCCAGAACAAGGGGCCACAGTTTAAGAATAAGGGGTAGGCCATTTAGAACGGAGATGAGGAAGAACTTTTTCAGTCAGAGAGTGGTGAAGGTGTGGAATTCTCTGCCTCAGAAGGCAGTGGAGGCCAGTTCGTTGGATGCTTTCAAGAGAGAGCTGGATAGAGCTCTTAAGGATAGCGGAGTGAGGGGGTATGGGGAGAAGGCAGGAACGGGGTACTGATTGAGAGTGATCAGCCATGATCGCATTGAATGGCGGTGCTGGCTCGAAGGGCTGAATGGCCTACTCCTGCACCTATTGTCTATTGTCTATTGTCTATTGTGATCGGCATGATCAAGTTGCAAAGCTCCATGACCCTAACACTGCATGATTATGCCTGCCGAACAGACTGTTATGTAGCAGATAATTATAAATTTATTTCACAAAATGCTGGAGTAACTCAGCAGGTCAGGCAGCATCTCGGGAGAGAAGGAATGGGTGACGTTTCGGGTCGAGACCCTTCTTCAGACTGATGTCAGGGGGGCGGGACAAAGGAAGGATATAGGTGGAGACAGGAAGACAGAGGGAGAACTGGGAAGGGGGAGGGGAAGAGAGGGACAGAGGAACTATCTAAAGTTGGAGAAATCAATGTTCATACCACTGGGCTGCAAGCTGCCCAGGCGAAATATGAGGTGCTGTTCCTCCAATTTCCGGTGGGCCTCACTATGGCACTGGAGGAGGCCCATGACAGAAAGGTCAGACTGGGAGTGGGAGTGGGAGTTGAAGTGCTCAGCCACCGGGAGATCAGGTTGGTTATGGCGGACTGAGCGAAGGTGTTGAGCGAAACGATCGCCGAGCCTGCGTTTGGTTTCGCCGATGTAAAGAAGTAAAGATAATTAGAAACATTTGGATGTCTCTGTTGAAATGAGCTGTTCGGAGTCCATGGAATATTATGTCCGCACCTAAAAGTGGCGTATTAATGCAATAATGATCTGAACATTCTATGAGCAGCACAACTTGCCTTGAAATACGAAAAGCCGGCATATTGTGTTGCTCCAACAATAGTGTAACCCCTTGGGGGTTAAACAATGGAAAGATTGGGTTAAAATGGATGCTTCCTGTGTGCGTAAAGCAAGTTAGCCCAGGGCTAATACGTAACTCAATGAGCAATCAGCAACCCAGCCAAACCCCTCGCTACCTGCCCACATGGTCACGCTCTCACCCCCAAGGCGTGACTCATTTCCCCACTGCGATCTTCACAAGTTACTCACCCTTCCTCTCTCGGTTTTGAAACTCTCCTTTCTCAGCCCTTGCCCGGTTACACAATCGCCGCAGAAATTGGTGGATTCCTGGTGTCAAATGGGTGTTGAAATATCTGCGAGGATGCTGCCAGGACTCGAGGGCGCTGAGTCGTCGGGAGGGGTTGGGCAGGCCAGGACTTTATTCCTTGGAGTGCAGGTGGATGAGGGGCGATTTTATACACGTAGATCATGTGGGGAATATCATGTAACGTCATGAGATAGAGACTTTTTACCCAATAGACAATAGACAATAGACAATAGGTGCAGGAGTAGGCCATTCGGCCCTTCGAGCCAGCACTGACATTCAATGTGATCATGGCTGATCATTCTCAATCAGTACCCCGTTCTTGCCTTCTCCCCATACCCCCTGACTCCGCTATCCTTAAGAGCTCTATCTAGCTCTCTCTTGAATGCATTCAGAGAATTGGCCTCCACTGCTTTCTGAGGCAGAGAGTTCCACAGATTCACAACTCTCTGACTGAAAAAGTTTTTCCTCATCTCCGTTCTAAATGGCCTACACTTTATTCTTAAACTGTGGGCCCTGGTTCTGGACTCCAGAGTAGGGGAATCAAAAACCAGTGGACATGGGTTTAAGGTGAGGGGGGAAAAGGTTTATTAGGAACCTGAGGGGCAACTTTATCACACAGATGGTGGTGGGCGTACGGAAGGAGGCAGGTGAGGCAGGTACTGTGGCAGCATTTAAAAGACACTTGGACAGGTACATGGATAGGACAGGTTGAGAGGGATATGGGCCGAACTCAGGCAAGTGGGACTAGTGCAGATGGGGCATCTTGGTCGGTGCAGGCAGGTTGGGCTGAAGGACCTGTTTCCGTGCTGCATGACTATGACTACCTATGACTCAATAACTATTTGAGAACACCAATGACATCATGTGAAAATTTGACAAATCTCTGGACAAAAGAAGGAGAAACACAGAAACCGAGAAATTAGGTGCAGGAGTTGACCATTCGGCCCATCGAGCCAGCACCGCCATTCAATGTGATCATGGCTGATCATCCAGAATCAGTACCCCATTCCTGCTTTCTCCCCATATCCCTTGATTCCCTTAGCCCTAAGAGCTCTATCTAACTCTAGCTCTCTCATGAATACAACCTATTATGCTAATAGAAACTGATAGAAACTAGACAAGAGGGGTCAATCTACTTGAACGGGATCTATTTTGGGGGTTAGTATCCATTTCCTGATTGTAACACTTGTTGTGGGCTGAGCTCAGATTCACTGCTTTATAGCTTTGGATTATTAATATTTTTATTGAAAAAATAATATTCAAACTCTTCTTATTTATTTCGCATCAATTTCTATAAACGTGATATATCAAAGTCAAAGTCAAAGTCAAAGTCAATTTTATTGTCAATCCTCAGCCAGTTTACACAGACAGAAAATCGAAATACCGTTTCCCACAATCCCGAGGAACAAAGTGCATAAAACTAAGTTAAAATTAAAAAGGCACAGCAAACAACAATCAACATAAAATATAAAATATAGTCACTTCAAATGCGTTAAATTTTTTTTTAAAAAGTGTCTGGTGCTGGATGTGCGTGTGTGTGGGGTGTTAAAGTCCAGGTCCAATAGGGGCAGGGGAGAGAGGAGGAAGGGAGGGGATATATTGAATTTCTATAACATGATATGCTGAAATCCACTGACTTACTTGAACAGTTTTAGTGCATAAGAGATTAAAAACAGAGAGAAAGTTGTGCCACTCTGTTACATGGTGAACGGTGTGGAAATGGACTAGAATAATTCATTTCTACTTACGATCAACTGAGTGAAGTAAAGGCTGGAGATAAACACAAAACGATGGAGTAACTCAGTGGGACCGGCAGCATCTCCAGAGAGAAGGAGTGGTGATGTTTGTAAGAGAGTTGTGAATCTGTGGAATTCTCTGCCTCAGAAGGCAGTGGAGGCCAATTCTCTGAATGCATTCAAGAGAGAGCTAGATAGAGCTCTTAAGGATAGCGGAGTCAGGGGGGTATGGGGAGAAGGCAGGAACGGGGTACTGATTGAGAATGATCAGCCATGATCACATTGAATGGCGGTGCTGGCTCGAAGGGCCGAATGGCCTCCTCCTGCACCTAATGTCTATTGTCTATTGTTTCGGGTCGAGACCCTTCTTCAGACTGAGAGACAGGGGATTAAAGAAACCAGAGACTTAGACAGTGATGTGGAGATATATAGAACAATGCAATAAATATATGCAAAAGAGTAACGATGATAAAGGAAACAGGCTATTGTTAGCTGTTTGCTGGGCGAAAACGAGAAGCTGGTGGGACTGGGGTGGGGGAGGGATGGAGAGAGAGGGAATGCCACAAGTAAAGGCTTGTATACACTGGAATTTAGAAGGATGAGAGGAGATCTTATCGAAACGTATAAGATTATTAAGGGGTTGGACACGTTAGAGGCAGGAAACATGTTCCCAATGTTGGGGGAGTCCAGAACAAGGGGCCACAGTTTAAGAATAAGGGGTAGGCCATTTAGAACGGAGATGAGGAAAAATATTTTCAGTCAGAGAGTTGTGAATCTGTGGAATTCTCTGCCTCAGAAGGCAGTGGAGGCCAATTCTCTGAATGCATTCAAGAGAGAGCTAGATAGAGCTCTTAAGGATAGCGGAGTCAGGGGGTATGGGGAGAAGGCAGGAACGGGGTACTGATTGAGAATGATCAGCCATAATCACATTGAATGGTGGTGCTGGCTCGAAGGGCCGAATGGCCTCCTCCTGCACCTATTGTCTATTGTCTATAAAGCTTAAGTAAAGGCTGGCACACTTAATAAATTGCACCTCGTGACAACGAGATCCAACAAGACGATTGTATGATTGAAGATGGACACAAAATGCTGGAGTAACTCAAAATGTGGGACAGGCAGCATCTCTGGGGAGAAGGAATGGGTGACGTTTCGGGTCGAGACCCTTCTACAGTCGTTTGTGGCAATATTAGTGGCGCAGCGGGTAGAGCTGCTGCCTCACAGCTCCAGAGTCACGAGTTCGATCCTTACATCAGGTGCTGTCTGTGTGGAGTTTGCACGTCCTCCCTGTGACCGTGTGGGTTTCCTCCGGGTGCTCTGGTTTCCTCCCACATTTCAAAGACGTGCGGGTTGGTAGGTCAATTGGCTGCTGTAATTTGCCCCCTAGTGTGTTGGGAGTGGATGAGAATGTGGGACAACGTAGAACTAGTGTGTGGAGGAAGGAACTGCAGATGGTGGTTTAAACTGAAGATTGACACAAAACTCTGGAGTGACTCACCGTGGGAGGCAGCTTCTCTGGAGAGAAGGAATGGGTGACGTTTCGGGTCCCGAAACGTCACCCATTCCTTCTCTCCAGAGATGCTGCCTGTCTCGCTGAGTTACTCCAGCGTTTTGTGTCAATCTCTCGTTCTATCCCACACACTAGGGACATTTTACAGAGGGCTTCTTAGCCGACAAACCTGCACGTCTTTGGAGTGTGGGCGGAAACCAGAGCACCCGGAGGAAACCCACGCAGGTCGCAGAGACAAGGTACAAACGCCGTACAGTCAGCACCTGTGGTCAGGATCGAACCTGGGCTCTCTGGCGCTGTAAGGCACAAACTCTACCAACAACGACCAAGTTATCGTGAGTCCCGTATATCTTCATCTTCTGGATCAGCCGACCCGTGGAGGGACCTTGTCAAAAGCCGTACCAAAATGCATGTAGACTACATCCACCGCCATCCCTTCACCAATCCTCATCCTCACCTAACAAAACCCAATCCAAGTTATGGAACTGTGAGGCTGAGTGTGACTTCTTCAGAGACTGAAACGTCACCCGTTCCTCCTCTCCAGAGATGCTGCCTGTCCCGCTGAGTTACTCCAGCACCTTGTGGCTGTACAACTAGTGTGAACGGGTGATCGATGGTCAGCATGGACTGGGTGGGACAAAGGGCCTGTTTCTACACTGTATCTCGAGACTCTAAACTTAACAAGGCTAACATTGACAGTAATTGCCTTTTGGAGACTTCAGCCTATAATTTACTGTTCCGGGTCAAAGATCAATCCGGTGTGATTCATTATTTCCTTCTGCTCGAATCCCACAAATCAAGTGAAATGAAGCAGTAATGTATAAAAAGGTGCGGAGTGAAATTAGATTATTTGACATGTTATTCTGTTAACAAGAATTTAAAGAGTCTTTCGGTAAGCATTACACCAGCATAATCAAGGGACACACTTGTTATTGCTCATTGTTCGTGACCCAAGCAGGAAATGAAAGGGCCATGTGCAATATTCCAGTCGCACAGAGACCGACATGGAGTTCGACAGAGACCGACAATCCCACTGAATATCTATTAGTTCCCTGGAATTTAGAAGGATGAGAGGGGATCTTATAGAAACATCTAAAATTCTTGAAGGATTGGATCAGGCTAGATGCAGGAAAAATGCTCCCCATGTTGGGGGAGTCCAGAACCAGGGGTCACACACAGTTTAAGAATAAGGCCATTTCGGACTGAGATGCGGAAAAATCCTTTTCACCCAGAGGGTTGTGAATCAGTGGAATTCTCTACCACAGAAGGCAGTGGAGGCCAATTCACTGGATGTTTTCAAGCGAGAGTTAGATTGAGCTGTTAGGGCTCAGGGAATCAAGGGATATGGGGAGAAAGCAGGAACGGGGTACTGATTTTGGGGAGACACTGAGGTACATTGAAAAGCTTTTGTTGCGTGCTAACCAGTCAGCGGAAAGACAATACATGATTCCAATCGAGCCATTCACAGTGTATTTAAGAGTGTGGAGCGATTGTAATGTGTGATTATAGATCTTATTGAATGGCGATGCTGGCTCGAGGGGGCCGAATGGCCTACTCCTGCACCTATTTTCTACGTTTCTATTTGTCTGTAGCACTGCGTCATGCCATTTTCATTCAGAATCTCGAGTTCCAGAAACTGTGAGTCGGACTTCTACAGGTGGGGAGCTTATCCATCGAGCGGTGGAACTGAGTTTGTTTGAAACTCAGATGGGAAAAAAAACACTTTGTACTGAGCTGGAGATTGACATTGAATTAAATATGAAGTGCAACACCTCCTACTCATAACGAATGAAAAGCCACATGTGTATTGATGTTTTTAATAAGAGCAATGTTGCATTCTCCCTCTAACCACATCATTCTTACACGCATAATTGAAATATATGAGGCAGAAATTGGAATGAACTGCACATTCTTTGTCAGGTGTATTAAACACAGAGGTGGCCGGAGTAATCTCAATGCAGACACGTGTTGATCCATTCACTTGCACCTCGAACGTTGACTGCTTCTTAATTTGTACAAATGGGTGCATAAAACAGGCATCTTGTCCCTTGGTAACATAAAGTAGAGCCTATAGGTTCATCAGTCATCAGAGCAGAATTTGACCATTCAGCCCATCGAGTACTCCATCGTTCAATCTTTCCCTCCTTTGGAGTGTGGGAGGAAACCGGAGCACCTGGAGAAAACCCACGCAGTCACAGTGAGAATGCGCAAACTCCCTGCAGACAGCACCCATAGTCAGGATCGAACCCGGGTCTCTGGCGCTGTGAGGTAGCAACTTTACCGCTGCGCCAACGTGCCGCCCACAACACACATTCAACAAGTAAACAGTGACAGTGGCAGATACCTGTCCTTGCTCATTCACTAACGTTATAATAAGTAAGTATTTGTGCATTCGGTTCCACTCCTGAAGTTCTTTCCTTGCAGCCACCACAGTAGTTTCAGATCAGTTTAGTTTATTGTCACGTGTAACGAGGTACAGTGAAAAGCTTTTGTCGTGTCCTAAGCAGTCAGCGGAAAGACAATACATGATTCCAATCGAGCCGTTGGCAGTGTATTTAAGAGTGTGGAGCGATTGTAATGTGTGATTGTAGATCTGCTTCTGCGGCTAGCACGCAAATAGTCGCCTGGGTCGGGCAACATCTTGGAAGCGTATAGCAGTTCAGGCAAGGCCAGCAGCATAATCAAGGATGAGTCGCACCCCGGCCACTCCCTCTTCTCCCCTCTCCCAACGGGCAAAATGTACAGAAGTGTGGAAACGCACACCTCCAGATTCAGGGACAGTTTCTTCCCAGCTGTTATCAGGCAACTGAACCATCCTCTCACCAACTAGAGAGCGGTGCTGAACTGCTATCTACCTCATTGGTGACCCTTGGACTACCCTTGACCAGACTTTGCTGGCTTTACCTTGCACTGAACGTTATTCCCTTATCACCAGATTAATCCCTGGGATGGCGGGACTTGCATATGAGGAAAGACTGGATAGACTGGGCTTGTACTCGCTGGAATTTAGAAGACTGAGGGGGGATCTTATAGAAACATATAAAATTCTTAAGGGGTTGGAGAGGCTAGATGCGGGAAGATTGTTCCCGATGATGGGGGAGTCCAGAACCAGGGGTCACAGCTTAAGGATAAGGGGGAAGTCTTTTAGGACCGATATGAGAAAACATTTCTTCACACAGAGAGTGGTGAGTCTGTGGAATTCTCTGCCACAGAAGGTAGTTGAGGCCAGTTCATTGGCTATATTTAAGAGGGAGTTAGATGTGGCCCTATTTGCTAAAGGGATCAGGGGGTATGGAGAGAAGGCAGGTACAGGCTACTGAGTTGGATGATCAGCCATGATCATATTGAATGGCGGTGCAGGCTCGAAGGGCCGAATGGCCTACTTCTGCACCTATTTTCTATGTTTCTATCACGTAACTGTACACTGTAAATGGATCGATTGCAATCGTGTATCATCTTTCCGCTGACTGGTCAGCACGCAATAAAAGCTTTTCACTGTACCTCGGTACGCGTGACAGTAAGCTAAACTGCGAAAATCACAGTTTCGTATTTTGCATTTAGCTCGGGCAAATCGGGGCAAATTTGTCCGCCCGCTGTTCTCCCTATTAAGACAGGGATCGGCAGACTCAGTGTTGATACTTTTCATGTGAGATTGAAGTAGTGGTGGTGATGACTTACTCAGTGTGAACCGAGGAAAGAAATCCCTTTCAGCTGTCATAACATCTCTGCATAATCTCACCTTGAAAATGTCAGGCAGTTTTCAAAACACCATTTCCAGATAATAGATCACATCCACCGTCTGCCTCGGTGGCAATAAATCAACCTTCACCAGATTCTGCGCATTTATTGATGCGATTTTTCTGTGTGGGATAACATGAGCTACACTCTCACCCAGCAACTCGGACGTCATTCCCCTCATCTGCCGGGCTGTTTTTGTCTCCTTTCCCCATAATTGCTCCATTACTGACTTCCCAACATCAGTGCACGCATTAAATTGTAATAAGTCCTTTGCAAAATATCATGTCGGGGTGATTATCAACACAGGTAATTGCGAACAGTCTTCAGGGCACAGATTTATGGCTTGTACTTGAATAAATATAATGATCCTGTAATTAATAAGTGGATGGGATTTTCATTATAACCCAGGCAATTAACCATCCATCTTGCTTAAAATGGAGAGGGCTGACTTAGAACGCGGTGATCTCTCTCTGGCTACGGCAATGAGTCACACTTACCTTGCCTGTACTTTAACAAAGGTTGCCTTATCAAGTTGCCTCACTAGGGCGGCACGGTGGCGCGGCGGTAGAGTTGCTGCCTCACAGCGCCAGAGACCCGGGTTCCATCCTGACAGCGGGTGCTGATTGCACGCAGTTTATACGTTCTCCAAGATGTTCAGTTCTCCGAGATCTTCAGTTCTCCGAGATCTTCAGTTTCCTCGCACACTCCAAAGACATACAGGTTTGTAGGTTAATTGGCTTGGTGTATGTGTAAAAATGTTGCTAGTGTGTGTAGGGTAGTGCTAGTGTGCGGGGATCGCTGGTCGGCACGGACTCGGTGGGCCGAAGGGCCTGTTTTCGCGCTGTATCTCTAAACTAAACTAAACTGAACCACCCTATCAACGACTGGAGATCGGTCCTGAGCTACCAGTTACCTCACTGTAGACCCTCTGACTATCTTTAATCGGACTTTACTGGACTTTACCTTGCACTAAATGTTATTCCCGTTATCCTGTATCTGCACACTGTAAATGGATCGACTGTAACCATCCGCTGACTGGATAGCAGGCAACAAAAGCTTTTTATTGTACTTCGGTACACGTGACAATAAACTAAACTAAACTAGACTGGATGACTGAACTCACCTTTAAACGCATGATTATGGGAGCCGAGGATAAAGCTTTAGGTTTATTATTGTCACCAGTAGCATGGTTGCCAATTCTGGTGGTGCTGCCTCACAGCACAGAGACCCAGGTTCCATCCTGTCCTTGGGTGCTGCCTGTGTGGAGTTTGCACGTTCTCCCTGTGACCTGCTTGAGTTTCCGCCAGGCAGTCTGGCTTCCTCCCAAAGACGTGCCAGTTTGTAGGTTAATTGGCTTCTGTAAATTGCCCCTAGTCGGTAGGGAGTGGGGGAGAAAGTGGGATAACATAGAACTAGTGTGAACGGGTGATCGATGGTTGGCACGGACTCGGTGGGTCGAAGGGCCTGTTTCTGTGCTGTATCAGTCAGTCAGGTTGTTTTAGTTTAGCTTAGTTTAGAGATACAGTGGGGAAACAGGCCCTTCGGTCCACCGAGGCCACACAGACCAGCCATCTCCGCACACTAACACTATCCTACACACACCAGGGACAATTTCCAATTACACCAAAGCCAATTAACCTACAAACCTGTACGTCTTTGGAGTGTGGGAGGAAACCGGAGCACCCGGAGAAAACCCACGCAGGTCACGGGAAGAACATACAAACTCCGTACAGACGGGACCCGCAGTCAGGATGGAACCCGGGTCTCCGACGCTGTGAGGCAGCAACTCTACCGCTGCGCCACCGTGCCATTTTAGTATTTTTGTGGAGCAGATTTGTGGGGCCATGTGGCTTCTGTTCCTATGTTCTTATATTCCTGCATCAGGAGCAACTCATAGAAACATAGAAAATAGGTGCAGGAGTAGGCCATTCAGCCCTTCGAGCCAGCATCGCCATTCAATATGATCATGGCTGATCATCCACAATCAGTACCCCGTTCTTGCTTTTATCCCCATATCCCTTGATTCCATTAGCCCTAAGAGCTAAATCTAACTCTCTCTTGAAAACATCCAGTGAATTGGCCTCCACTGCCTTCCGTGGCAGAGAATTCCACAGATTCACAATTCTCTGGGTGCAAAAGTTTTTCCTCATCTCAGTCCTAAATGGCCTACCCCTTATTCTTAAACTGTGACCCCTGGTTCTGGACTCCCCCAACATCAGGAACATTTTTCCTTCATCTAGCCTGTCCAATACCTTAAGAATTTTATATGTTTCTATCAGAACCTATAAGGACTCATTTGATAGTGATAGCGTTTGTATGTTCTAATCATTTATGTAAATTATCAGCAAGATCTGCACGATGACATTTGACATAATCAACCGAAGATAGTTTCCATGACAACTATGAAAGTTATATTTGGTCACAAAAATTCTCCGAAATGAAAGCTGCAATTTTTAAAATTGAAAATTGGCTGAAATATAATGTTTTCTTTCCATGAAGGTATAACTTTTTAGTAAATGAGGTTGAAAACCTCGGTTAAAGGGGATAATAATTACATGTTGAACAGGAGGGGAGCTGGTTATCAGAGAAGGATTTAAGTGCACAAGATATTAAAAGCAATACAGGCCAGAAAATGGAGGTTTAAAAAAAAATGGAATATTTGATTTTATGGCGAGGGGAATGAAATATAGAATGTGAGATGTAAAAGCAAACATGCGTCAAATTTTAGTAAGATCATGGTGTGGGCAATATGTCTGAAGAAGGGTCTCGACCCAAAACGTCACCCATTCCTTCTCTCCTGAGATGCTGCCTGACCTGCTGAGTTACTCCAGCATTTTGTGTTCACCTTCAATTTGAACCAGCATCAGGACAGTTCGTTTGTTTGTTTTTATGTCTTGACTGTTTTTGTAAAGCGTCTTTGAGCATCTGGAAAAGCGCTATAAAAAATAAATGTTTATTATATTATTATTATTATTATCTGCAGTTATTTTCCTGCACATGGTTGTGGGCATTATATAGTTTCGTTTTGAGATGCAGCGCGGAAACATGCCCTTCGGCCCGCCGAGTCCGCGCCGACCAGCGATCCCCGCACATTAACACTATCCTACACACAATTTTACAATTTTTACCAAGGCCAATTAACCTACAAACCTGTACGTCTTTGGAGTGTGGGAGGAAACCGGAGCACCCGGAGAAAATCCTCGCTGGTCACGGGGAGAACGTACAAACTCCGTACAGACAGCACCCGTAGTCAGGATGGAACCCGGGTTTCTGGCGCGGTGAGGCAGCAACTCTACCGCTGCGCCACCGTGCCGCCCCGCAGTATTCTATTAATGATGGCTGCGTTTCTTTCCCCTTCTCTCACTGCACGAGATTGGAGTAATGTGCATTGGATGCCAAAATAGTTATATTCCAGCTTCACCATCACATGAATTGGGAAATAGACTTGCATGTGGCAGGGAAGCAAAAGGAATAGTGTCTTCCAACAGTTAGAGTCATAGAGTGATACAGTGTGGAAACAGGCCCTTCAGCCCAACTTGCCCACACCGACCATCATGCCCCATCTACACTAGTCCCACTTGCCCACGTTTGGCCCATATCCCTCCAAACCAGTCCATATCCAAGTATCTGTCTAATCGCTTCTTAAACGTCACGATATTCCCAGCCTCAACTACCTCCTCTGGCATCTCGTTCCATATACCCACCCACCCCCCATTGTGTAAAGAAAGTTCCTATGAAAGATCTACCCCCATAACTTTAAACCGATGTCCTCTGGTCCTCGGTGTCACAAAATGCTGGAGTAACTCAGCGACCAGCATTTTGTGATACCTTTTTTTGTACCAGCATCCGCAGTTATTTTCCCACACAACTTGCCGTTCCTCTGGTTTCCGATTCCCCTACTCTGGGCAAGAGTGGATAAGTGTGAGGTTATCCACTTTGGTGGTAAGAATAGGAAGGCAGATTATTATCTGTCAAGTTGGGAAAAGGGGACGTACAACGAGATCTGGGTATCCTAGTGCATCAGTCACTGAAAGGAAGCATGCAGGTACAGCAGGCAGTGAAGTAAGCCAATAGAATGTTGGCCTTCATAACAAGAGGAGTTGAGTATAGGAGCAAAGAGGTCCTTCTGGGGCCCCATAGTGAGACCGCACCTGGAGTACTGTGTGCAGTTTCGGTCTCCAAATTTGAGGAAGGATATTCTTGCTATTGAGGGCATGCAGCGTAGGTTTACTAGGTTAATTCCCGGAATGGCGGGACTGTCGTATGTTGAAAGACTGGAGCGACTAGGCTTGTATACACTGGAATTTAGAAGGATGAGAGGGGATCTAATCGAAACATATAAGATTATTAAGGGGCTGGACACGTTAGAGGCAGGAAACATGTTTCCAATGTTGGGGGAGTCCAGAACCAGGGGCCACAGTTTAAGAATAAGGGGTAGGCCATTTAGAACGGAGATGAGGAAAAACTTTTTCAGTCAGAGAGTTGTGGATCTGTGGAATTCTCTGCCTCAGAAGGCAGTGGAGGCCAATTCTCTGAATGCATTCAAGAGAGAGCCAGATAGAGCTCTTAAGGATAGCGGAGTCAGGGGGTACGGGGAGAAGGCAGGAACGGGGTACTGATTGAGAATGATAGGCCATGATCACATTGAATGGCGGTGCTGGCTGGAAGGGCCGAATGGCCTACTCCTGCACCTATTGTCTATTGTCTATTCTCTATAAGAGACTCTGTGCGTCTACTCGATCGTTTGCCTCAACTTACACCATTATTGTGGAAGGATTCCAGCAGGGCCGTTTGTCACGGCTTGCATTTTGAACACTTTGCCAGGCATCATTCACGCTCCGGTTGTCGTTATCGTCGGCGGGGAATGGGTCGGTTCACCACAGATTATTCGCAAAGAAGCTTGCATGAGGGGGGATCTTATTGAAACATATAAGATAATTAGGGGATTGGACACATTATTCTTGCTATTGAGGGCGTGCAGCATAGGTTTACTAGGTTAATTCCCGGAATGGCGGGACTGTCGTATGTTGAAAGACTGGAGCGACTGGCCTTGTATACGCTGGAATTTAGAAGGATGAGAGGGGATCTTATCGAAACATATAAGATTATTAAGGGGTTGGACACGTTAGAGGCAGGAAACATGTTCCCAATGTTGGGGGAGTCCAGAACCAGGGGCCACAGTTTAAGAATAAGGGGTAGGCTATTTAGAACGGAGATGTGGAAGAACTTTTTCAGTCAGAGAGTGGTGAAGGTGTAGAATTCTCTGCCTCAGAAGGCAGTGGAGGCCAGTTCGTTGGATGCTTTCAAGAGAGAGCTGGATATAGCTCTTAAGGATAGCGGAGTGAGGGGGTATGGGGAGAAGGCAGGAACGGGGTACTGATTGAGAGTGATCAGCCATGATCGCATTGAATGGCGGTGCTGGCTCGAAGGGCTGAATGGCCTACTCCTGCACCTATTGTCTATTGTCTATTGTCTAAAACAAAACCAAAACGCAAACCTGCCGCCACGTCAAAAATGTCACGCAGGCAGTTTATGCGGTGTTCATGCCAACACTCTAATTAGCTTCAGATACTCAGCGAGTCTCGAGTCTCGGAGCCTGGGAGGGAAGCAGAGTGGTGAGACGATGTGATTGCAAGAGGGGGGGAGGCTGCCTCTGTAGAGGCCGCAGCATGACAAAAGGTTAGGATAGCTGTACAGCACAACAAGCGTCAGACACTCCTTGACGCACACCAATGTTCCTGACAGGTATTCATTGACGTATTCACAGGAGTTTAGAAGGATGAGAGGGGGCCTGATAGAAAAGTATAAAATTATTAAAGGACTGGACAAGCTAGATGCAGGAAAAATGTTCCCAATGTTGGGGGAGTTCAGAACCAGGGGGGCCACAGTCTAAGAATAAAGGGGAGGCCATTTAAAACTGAGGTGAGAAAAAAACTGTTTCACCCAGAGAGCTGTGAATTTGTGGAATTCTCTGCAGTGGAGGCCAATTCACTGGATGAATTTAAAAGAGGGTTAGATAGAGCTCCAGGGGCTAGTGGAATCAAGGGGTATGGGGAGAAGGCAGGCACGGGTTACTGATTGTGGATGATCAGCCATGATCACAATGAATGGCGGTGCTGGCTCGAAGGGCCAAATGGCCTCCTCCTGCACCTGTTTTCTGTATTTCTATGTTTCTATCCCAATCTTTTGGGATGGTTATTCCTTGACACACACCACAAGGTTCTTGATATTGAAAATTACACAAAGGATTTACCTGTATTCGTTGTTATTGTATATTCATGTTTTGTATTGTTATTGTGGATAAGGAATTAGAAAGTGCGCACAATTTCAAGGGTCAAAGTCTGTATAAAAGGTTGACCGTTGTGAAGGGAATTTCAGGGTGGTGCTGTCACTGGGCCTGTGCTGCTTTCCTTGTGCTCAAGTGTGTCTGGAAAATGAATGCAAGTTGTCAGAGTGCAGTTGACCGGCAACGACACTGTGGCCCACTGCTTTAATACCAGCCTGCGTCTTTCATCAACGTGAAACATAGAAACATGGAAGGTATCACAAAATGCTGGAGTAACTCAGCAGGTCAGGCAGCATCTCTGAAGAAAAGGAATGGGTGACGTTTCGGGTCGAGACCCTTCTTCAGACTGATGTCGGGTGGGGGGGTCGGGACAAAGAAAGGATGTAGGTGGAGACAGGAAGACAGTGGGAGAACTGGGGAACGGGTTACTCCACCATTTTGTGATACCTTCGATTTGTACCAGATCGGCAATTATTTTCCTACATAGAAACATGGAAAATAGGTGCAGGAGTAGGCCACTCGGCCCTGCGAGCAAGCACCGCCATTCAATATGATCAGTGCTGATCGAGGGAATCGGGACTTCCAGCACCAGCCTGCAAAGCAGAGGCCCTGACCTTTGCAAAATGCAGCCTGTAGTTTGTTCAGAAGCGTGCAAGCATGGCTATCAAGTGTGTAGGAAGGAATGGAAGATGCTGGTCGACACCAAAGATAGGCACAAAAAGTGGGACAGGCAGCATACAACACGACACGACACGACACGACACGACACCTCGCGACACGACACGACGCTATACGATACGATACGATACTATACGATACGATACGATACGATAAGATACGATACGATACGATGCGATACGATACGATAGAACTTTATTCATCCCTAGACGGAGATTGGTCTGCCGACAGTCACAACACACAAAGTACACGGAAACTTGAAATTAAAAGTGAAAACAAAAAGAAAAAGACAAGCGACTATTGGCTGGCTGCCGTGTGCACAGCGCCTTCACCGGAACAAACGAACAAACGAACAAACGAACACGGACATCCCCTGGACAAAGGATTCTAAACTAGAGTGCCCCCCCTCCCTCCCCCACACCGGGTCCCCCTTTGTTCTCCCACCGTCCCTCGCAGCGGTGCCCCCACGCCGGGTCCCCATTGTCTTCCCCTCCCCCCTCACACTCACTGACCGCCGAGGCTCACGTTGAGGCTCATGTTGTTACTAAGGCTCACGTTGAGGCTCACGATGAGGCTCACGTTGTTGCTGAGGCTCACGTTGTTGCTGAGGCTCACGTTGTTGCTGAGGCTCACGTTGTTGCTGAGGCTCACGTTGTTGCTGAGGCTCACGTTGTTGCTGAGGCTCACGTTGTTGCTGAGGCTCACGTTGTTGCTGAGGCTCACGTTGTTGCTGAGGCTCACGTTGTTGCTGAGGCTCACGTTGTTGCTGAGGCTCACGTTGTTGCTGAGGCTCACGTTGTTGCTGAGGCTCACGTTGTTGCTGAGGCTCACGTTGTTGCTGAGGCTCACGTTGTTGCTGAGGCTCACGTTGCCGTCAAGGCATCCACTTACCGCGGAGCATCTCTGGAGAGAAGGAATGGGTGACGTTTCATGTCGAGCCCCTTCTTCAGACCAAATACCAAGTATTTAGTTAGGTTATTGTCAGCATCATGCCAGCATTTGTGATAGATTGCTGCAATTATAGTAATAAAGATATCGTTTTGATTAGTTTAGTTTGTTGCCACGTGTACTGAGGTACAGTGAAATGCTTTTGCTGCGGGCTATCCAGTCAGCAGAAAGACAATATGTGATTACAATCGAGCCATTTACAGTGTACAGATATATGATAAGGGAATAACCTTTAATGCAAGGTAAAGCCAGCAAAGTCTGATCAAAGATAGTCCGAGGGTCACCAATGAGGTAGATAGTAGTTCAGCTGTGCTTTCTGGTTGTGGTAGGATGATTCAGTTGCCTGATAACAGCTGGGAAGAAACTGTCCCTGAATCTGGAGGTGTGCGTTTTCTACCACATTGAAGGCACTCGAACTATCTTTAATCAGACTTAACTGGACTATATCTTGCACTAAACATTATTTATTTTATCATGGATCCGTACACTATGGACGTTTGATTGTGATCATGTACAGCCTTTCCACTGACTGGTTAGCACGCAGCAAAAAGCTTTTCACTGTACCTCGGTACACGTGACAATAAACCAAATAGGTGATGGAGGTTGCTACAATATAAAGGTGTACCGATCAGTCTGAAGAAGGGTCTCGACCCGAAACTTCACCTGTATCTTCTCCCCAGAGATGCTGCCTGTCCCGCTGAGTTGCTCCAGCATTTTGTGTCTATCTTCCGTATAAACCAGCATCTGCAGTTGCTTCCTACATGTACACTGATCAAGTCAGAGACGATATGATTCACTTAAAAAGCATAGAGATTGGGATTGTGGGTCATTTGAATAATCTAACTTGAAACCTTTCTTCCCAGCAAGCGGTTTAATCATAAGAAGTCAAAAGTGGAAGTAGGAGATTTATTCAGGTATTCGGTGGTGTATAGATGAGAATTGCAATATACACTGTATATTTATTGAGATACCTTCGGCACTGTGTATAGAATATCATAGGCAATGAGTTTTTAATGAATTTAACATATGAACCATGATTTTCAAAGACAAGGAAGCCTTGTGTTCGCATATTGATTTTTTTCAGCACTAAGGTCCCAAGATACCCATCTACGAATGTATTTCCATGGCAACCACAAAGCTCATATTGTCTACCTCAGTTCAATCAGAAAATGTCAGTGAGGTTCCTTAGTTGGATGTAGATACCCAACATCGTGTAAGGATGGGCTACACATAATTTTTTATCCATTCAGTTCAGTTTATTTTAGTTTACTGTCACGTGTACAGTGAAAAGCCTTTGTTGCGTTCTAACCAGCCAGCAGAAAGACAATACATGATTGCAGTCGAGCCTTTTGCAGTGTACGTACACAGTAGATACGTGATAAGGTTTAGTGTAAGGTAAAGCCAGCAAAGTCCGATCAAGGATAGTCCGAGGGTTCTGGTCTCTTGCGCTGCGAGGCAGCAACTCTGCCGCTGTGCCACTTGTTTATAGAATACTGGCTATTTATTGACCACAACAAAGGCCTGGCACGGTGTCGCAGCGGTAGAGTTGCGCCGGAGGCCCGGGTTCAATCCCGACTACGGGTGCTGTCTGCACGGAGTTCGTACCTTCTCCCAGTGACCTGCGTAGGTTTTCCCCGAGAACTTTGGTTCCCCCCACACTCCGAAGACGTGCAGGTTTGCAGGTTAATTCGCTTCGGTACAAATGTAAAATTCTCCCTAGTGTGCGTAGGATAGCGCTCGTGTGCGGGGATCGCTGGTCGGCAGCAGACTCGGTGGGCCGAAGGGCCTGTTTCCGCGCTGTACCTCTAAACAAAACTAAAGTAAGCACAGACACCATGCAACGTGTAGGAAAGCAATGTTCTCTGGTATCGCCCCGTCTCAACTGCGAGACATTTTAAGGGGGTGAGGCAACCTGATAAATTGGTCGGCCTCGGGTCTTATTTATAATATGTACTTAACGGTGAATAATTCATATACAATAGATTTCATACGTTAATGCGGATCATAAAACAGTTTACAATGTGCTGCGATATTGTTCATAAATAATTTTAAGCCGTGCAGCAAATGTTACAGGTATTCGAGACACCACGTTCCTAAATTATGGAAGGATGCATTCCTCATGATGTTTGATGAAACGGCGGTTATTTCAAAGTAAAAAGCAGCAACGTTTGATAAATGTTGTTTTTAGGCTTCGGTAGACACAAGATGCTGGAGTAACTCAGCGGGTCAGGCAGCATCTCTGGAGAGAAGGAATGGGTGACGTTTCGGGTCGAGACCGCTTCTTCAGACTGATGTCAGGGGAGGGGGCGGGACAAAGATAGAATGTAGTCGGAGACAGGAAGACTGGTGGGAGAACTGGGAAGGGGGAGGGGATAGAGAGGGACTATCTGAAGTTAGAGAAGTCAATGTTCATACCGCTGGGGTGTAGACTACCCAAGCGAAATATGAGGTGCTGTTCCTCCAATTTGCGCTGGGCCTCACTCTGACAATGGAGGAGGCCCACGATTGGGTCAGATTGGGAATGGGAGGGGGAGTTAAGGTCCAACAGGTCCATGCCGATCATAAATCGCCTGTGCACACTAGTTCTATGTTATCCCGCTTTCTCATCCACTCCCTACGCACTAGGGGCAAATTACAGAGGGCCAGTTAATCTACATGCCCGCACGTCTTTGGGATGTGGGAGGAAACTGGATCGCCCCGGAGAAAACCCATACGGTCACGGGAAGAACGTGCAAACTCCACACAGACAGCACCCGAGGTGAGGATCATAAGGTCATAAGTGATGGGAGCAGAATTAGGCCACTCGTCCCATCAGGTCTACTCTGCCATTCAATCATGGCTGATCTATCTCTCCCTCCTAACCCCATTCTCCTGCCTTCTCCCCACAACCCCTGGCACCCGACTCTCTGACGCTGTGAGGCAGCGGCTCTTCCAGCTGTGACTCTGTGCCTCGAGATGTTTGCAGCTTGTTTTTATCCTTAATTATGGCTTATTTTTGCTCCCTAGTAGGATGTGAATGTTATTGACTTAATGCCCACTCACTCTTGCCCTGGAGACGGTAATCTGCCTTCAACTTCTGCAGATTAATTGTAATTTACAGTGGATTTAGAATATTTCATTAATGCTTTCACAAAGGGCCTCAAAAACTCACTTTTCTTCACCAACCTTCAGATTCATTGAGTCGTACAGCACGGAAACAAACCCTTCGGCCCAACACCTCCATGCCGACCCAGATGCCCCATCGACGCTGGTCCCATTTACCTGCATTTGGCCCATGTCCCTCTAAACCTATCCGATCCATGTATCTCTTCCAAGATAGACACAAAATGCTGGAGCAACTCTCTGGAGAGAAGGAATGGGTGACGCTTTGAGATGAGACCCTTCCTCAGACTGAGAGTCAGAGTCAAGGAAAATGAACTGCGTCATAGAATCATAGAAACATAGAAAATAGGTGCAGGAGTAGGCCATTCGGCCCTTCGAGCCTGCACCGCCATTCAATATGATCATGGCTGATCATCCAACTCAGTATCCTGTACCTGCCTTCTCTCCATACCCCCTGATCCTTTTAGCCACAAGGGCCACATCTAACTCCCTCTTAAATATAGCCAATGAACTGGCGTCTCTTTTGATGTCTCGTTTTCACACCTCACCCTTATTTATCTCCGTGTCTCCCTCTCCCCTGACTCAGTCTGAAGAGCTGAAACGTCATCCATTCCTTCTCGCTCAGTTACTCCAGTATTTTGTGTCTATCTTTGGTTTAAACCAGCACCTGCAGTTCCTTCTTACGCCCGATTTATTCCCCTCATGATTTTGTACACCTCGATAAGATCGCCCCTCATCCTCCTGGATTCCTAAGGAATAAAGGCCTAGCCTGTCTAACTTCTCCCTATGGCTCAGGCCTTTGTGTCCTGGCAACATCCTTGCAAATCATCCCTCAAAACATTCCAGCTTAATCACATCTTCCCTATTCCTACAAATAATAATATTTTTAAAAAGCTATTAAGTTTATAGCTGAATCTTCTTTTCCTTGTTTTGCAGGGCTGCACGGTGGCGCAGCGGTAGAGTTGCTGCCTCACAGCGCCAGAGACCCGGGTTTGATCCTGACTATGGGTGCTGTCTGCACGGAGTTTGTACGATCTCCCCGTGACCTGCATGGGTTTTCTCAGGGTGCTCCGGTTTCTTCCCACATTCCAAAGACGTACAGGTGTGTTGGCAAATTGGCTTTGGTAAAATTGTAAATTGTCCCTAGTGTGTGTAGGATGATGCTCTGATAACAACCTGTCCCTAAATACCACCAAGACCAAGGAGCTGATCATTAACTTCCATAGGTCACACAACGGGGAATACGCCCCGATCTTTATCAACAGGGACAGTGTGGAGAGAGTGTCCAGCTTCAAGTTTCTGGGCACTCACATTTCGGAGGACCTAACATGGTCCAATAACACTGCTGCGCTGGTCAAGAAGGCACAGCAACGACTGTTCTACCTAGGAACACTGAAGAAGTCTGGTCTACCCCAACAGTTGCTGACGACCTTCTACCGCTGCACTATAGAGAGCATCCTAACACATGGCATCCCTGTGTGGTACCTCAGCTGCACGGAGGCAGAGAGGAAAGCTCTTCAGCGGGTAGTCCATAGAGCTCAGAGGACCATCGGAACACAGCTACCAGCCTTGGAGGGCATCTACAACACACAATGCCTCAGAAAAGCCACCAGCGTCCACAAAGACTCTTCACACCCCTGCAACAGTCTCTTCTAACTCCTTCCATCGGGCAGACGATACAAGGCCTTCTACGCCCGCACCTCCAGACTCAGGAACAGCTTCATCCCCAGGGCCATAGCTGCTATGAACCGGTCCTGCTGAGCCGGATGGTCACATCGCACAGTGAACCGGCACAGATCTCTTGCACTTTATTCTGTTTTTAAACTGTTGTAATTTGTTTCATTGGGTTGTTTAAATTAATACTGACTAGCTAATTAATTTATTGCATCGTATGGGAGGCACATGGTGGTGCAGCGGTAGAGTTGCTGCCTTACAGCGAATGCAGCGCCGGAGACTCAGGTTCGATCCTGAATACGGGCGCTGTCTGTACGTTCTCCCCGTGACCTGCGAGGGTTTTCTCTGAGATCTTCGGTTTCCTCCCACACTCCAAAGACGTACAGGTTTGTAGGTTAATTGACTGGGTAAAATGTTTTTAAAAAAATTGTCCCTAGTGTGTGTAGGATAGTGTTAATGTGTGGGGACCGCTGGGCGGCACGGACTCGGTGGGCCGAAGGGCCTGTTTCCACGCCATATCTCTAAACTAAACTAAAATCAACCTGTACAATGTCGTTAGAATGAAAGGTATTCATGAGTGTTATCACTTCTAGATATAAAAAATGCCTCTTCGTAAGCTTATATCTTTAAATATAAACGTCCACACTGCTGAGTGCACAATGCATTGCTATTAGACGTGATATATTTAACCAAAACTATATTTATAGATAAAAGAAGCTGTCAAGTTTATTTGAGTCAACATTGCATTCATGATATCTGGCGCTTATAATGAACGGTGAACAGTGTGAGATTTTATTCCATTTGTAGAAGTGTAAATGTATGCTCTCAGGATGTACGTAAGTGTTGCAGGAACTAAAATTGTACTCACTTGAACCATTATTGGTTGCTCTGCTGGTGTTCAGTAGACTGAAATTATTATTGTCCTCAATATCTAAAACTCGTTCACCCTGCAGCTTGTGCACAAAATTAATCCGCGTCTCTTTCACTGTCTAGTAAGTAGAATAAAACATTACCAACGTGCGCTGGACTAGACTTTCAACTGGACCATCTGCTGCAAACTCCCTGTTCCACTTCAGTCAAAGACAAATTCAATTAGCTGGAATGTTAATTGTGAGGCAGCTGCTTGTTACTTGTTGCAGCCCAGCCTCCCCCTCCTCCCCCTCCTCCCCCCCCACCCCCCACCCCCCCACAACCCTACCCCCCCCCCCATCCCAGAAACGGGCCCTTCCGCCCAACCTCCCCTTGCCAACCAAGTTGCTCCTTCCAAGAAGTATAGAAATATTGAAAAATCCTAAATAAGAAATATTGACAGACACAAAATGCTGGAGTAACTCAGGGGGACAGGCAGCATCTCTGGAGAGAAGGAATGGGTGACGGTTTCGGGTCGAGACCCTTACATAGAAACATAGAAACATAGAAAATAGGTGCAGGAGTAGGCCATTCGGCCCTTCGAGCCTGCACCGCCATTCAATATGATCATGGCTGATCATCCAACTCAGTATCCCGTACCTACCTTCTCTCCATACCCCCTGATCCCTTTAGCCACAAGGGCCACATCTAACTCCCTCTTAAATATAGCCAATGAACTGGCCTCAACTACCTTCTGTGGCAGAGAATTCCACAGATTCACCACTCTCCGTGTGAAAAAAAACTTTCTCATCTCGGTCCTAAAAGACTTCCCCCTTATCCTTAAACTGTGACCCCTTGTTCTGGACTTCCCCAACATCGGGAATGATCTTCCTGCATCTAGCCTGTCCAACCCCTTAAGAATTTTGTAAGTTTCTATAAGATCCCCCCTCAATCTTCTAAATTCCAGCGAGTACAAGCCGTGTCTATCCAGTCTTTCTTCATGTGAAAGTCCTGCCATCCCAGGAATCAATCTGGTGAACCTTCTCTGTACTCCCTCTATGGCAAGAATGTCTTTCCTCAGATTAGGAGACCAAAACTGTACGCAATACTCCAGGTGTGGTCTCACCAATGCCCTGTCCCTTCTTCAGACCGGACCTTGGTCTCAACCCAAAGCGTCACCCATTCCTTCTCTCCAGAGATGCTGCCTGTCCCGCTGAGTTATTCCTGCATTTTGTGTCTATCTTCGATTTAAACCAGCATCTGCAGTTCGCTCCTGCATAGTTTAGTTTGCGTTGAGTTTATTATTGTTATGTGTACCGAGGTACAGTGAAAAACGTTTGTTGCCTGCTATCCAGTCAAAGAAAAGACTATACATGATTACAATCTAGCTGTCCACAGTGCACAGATAAAGGGTAAAGGAACACCATTTAGTGCAAGATGTAACATCGAAGTCTGATTAAATATAGTTCACTGGTCTGCAATGAGGTAGCTGGGAGATCAGGATCACACTCCTGCTGATGAGAGAACCCTTCAGTTTTCTGACAGCATATGTAACCGGAATTATAACAGGGTGGCACGGTTATCGTTAATATTAAAAATTAAATGGTACTCAACATATATTTGGACACGAATATGGCCAGGAAAGGTTTAGAGGAGTATGGGGTAAATGCAGGGCAGGTGGGATTAGCATAAATGGTCGGCATGGACCAATTGGGCCGAAGGGCCTGTTTCTGTGCTGTCCGACTATGACTATCATTCCAATATACTGATATCTGCAATACATGTCAATTAATATTTAATTTTAAGAAATCTGAAGTGGTATATTTCGGAGTGAGTTCTGAATTACAACACTAAATAATAGATCTTTGTAGTGGAGAGAGCCTTTTTTTCTAGTATTTCATACTCATGAAACCATATTTTTCGTGGGAAAAAAAAGGGAATAATCAAGTCTTTATTTAGCATCATCTTTGCCATCCTTCATCCATAATTATTCCCCAAATTTATTCCAAAAAAATGAACAATGTCCGTGAAATAAGAAGATAACAACTGCTTCATAAAGGCAACCGCAAGCAAAAAAAAAAGAAGAAAGTTTCGATGTTAAAGGTGTTCTGATTATTTATTAATCTGGATTCCACAAAAAACTTTTCTGACATTTGAAAAGTTGAAACTTGTCGTTCACATGGCCACCTGAAGATTATGCACATCATCCCACTACAGTTGCACTTAGATTTGAGGCCGTGCCTCAAGGATGTCCAGCAATTAAGACGTTCATGGAAATTTAAAAATTCGATCACAAGGTGCATGCTTTTTTTACATCTCTGAAGGAAGCCAAGAGTGAAAGGGATTACGGAGTGTGATTGGAACTTCTAAAAGGGTTTACCACATAATGCAAGATTGAATGGTACGAGTTGGTGGACGTGGACACTCTCGGTCCGCGTGTGAGTCACGTTTGATGTTGTTTCTGCATCATTGCTGTGTGAATAAGGGGTCGGCCATTTTGGACTGAGATGAGGAAAAATGTTTTCACCCAGAGAGTTGTGAATCTGTGGAATTCTCTGCCACAGAAGGCAGTGGAGACCAATTCACTGGATGTTTTCAAGAAAGAGTTAGATTTAGCTCCTAGGGATGAATGTGAAATAAATAAGAAGCGTTCTAATATTATTTTTTCACGAAGAATGCTAATAATCTAGGCCACAACAAGTGTTACAATCAGGAAATGGATAATAACCCCATAAAGTAGATTCCTTTCAAGCAGATTGTCCCCTCTTATCTAGTTTCTATTAGAATAATAGTTTGTACTAGACCTAAACTGGGCAATTTCATCAACACCTTTATTCCTGACATGGCAGCAGGCAATACCATTAGAACAGGCACAGGCACAGGCACAGGGACAGGAACAGGAACAGGAACTGGAACAGGCACAGGCCATTCGGCCCACAATGTCTGTGCTGAGCAAGTTGCCAAGACCAACTTTCCATTGGTGGGAGAGTCCAGGACCAGAGGTCATAGCCACGGAATTAAAGGGCGCTCTTTTAGAAAGGAGCTGAGGAGGAACTTCTTGAGTCAGGCCAAGTCAGTGGATATTTATACGGTAGAGGTAGACAATTTCTTGATTTGAACGGGTGTGAAAGGTTACGGGGAGAAGGAAGGAGAATGGGGTTAGGGAGGAGAGATCAGCCATGATTGAATGGCGGAGTAGATTCGATGGGCCGAATGGCCTAATTCTACTCATATAACTTGTGAACTTGTGAACTCTTATCCATCTGCACATAACCTACCCCCCTCCATTCCCTGTGTATCCATGTGCCAATCCAAAAGTCTCTTACATTGTGCTATTGTATCAGCCTCCACAACCACCCCTGGCACCACGTTCCATGCACCCACCACCCTCTGTGTGTGTAACATAAACTTGCCCTGTACATCTCCATATCTCCTTTAAACTTTGCCCCTCTCACCTTAAAGCGATGCCCTTTAGTATTTGGCATTTCCACCGTGGAGAAAAAGATTCTGACTGTCGACCCTATCTCTGCCTCTCAGAACTCTATATAACTTCTATCAGGTCTCCCCTCATCCACTGGTGTTCCAGAGAAATTGAAAATAAATTGGATCAAAAATAAATGCTGGAGGTATCAGGGCGGTTTATCCGAATGATCATGAACCTGAAACGTTCATAACCTGTTATGTTACCCCTCGGGTTCCTATTAAATCTTTCCCCCGCACCTTAAACCTATGCCCTCTGGTTCTCGATTCCCCTACTCTGGGTAAAAGACTGTGCATTCACCCTCTTTATTCCCCTAACGATCCTATACACCTCGATAACATCACCCCTCAGCCTCCTGCGCCCCAAGGAATAAAGTCCCAGCCTGCCCAACCTCCCCCTGTGGCTCAGGCTCTTGAATCAACAGCGTTTTATTGCCATGTGTCCCGAAACGGAACAATGAAACTCTTACTTGCAGCAGCACAACAGATATGTAGACATTCATCTATTGCATCCGCTGCTCCAGATGTCAACTTATTTACATCGGCGAAACTAAGCGCGGGCTCGGCGATCGCTTCGCTCAACACCGCGTTGGCCAAACTGATCTCCCGGTGGCCGAGCACTTCAACTCCCCCTCCCATTCCCAGTCTGACCTTTCTGTCATGGGCCTCCTCCAGTGCCATAGTGAGGCCCACTGTAAATTGGAGGAACAGCACCTCATATTTCACCTGGGCAGCTTGCAGCCCAGTGGTATGAACATCGACTTCTCCAACTTTAGATAGTTCCTCTGTCCCTCTCTTCCACTCCCCCTTCCCAGATCTCCCTCTATCTTCCTGTCTCCACCTATATCCTTCCTTTGTCCCGCCCCCCCTGACATCAGTCTGAAGAAGGGTCTCGACCCGAAACGTCACCCATTCCTTCTCTCCTGAGATGCTGCCTGACCTGCTGAGTTACTCCAGCATTTTGTGAATAAATACCTTCGATTTGTACCAGTATCTGCAGTTATTTTCTTATACAGATATGTAGACGTAGTGGTTTAGTTTAGTTCAGTGACACAGCGTGGAAACAGGACCTGCGGCCCACCGAGTCCGCACCGACCAGCGATCCCCGCACACCCACACTATCCTACGTACGCTAGGGGACAATTTACACCAAGTATACAAACCCAAGCATATTTAACCTACAAACCTGTACGTCTTTGGAGTGCGGGAGGAAACCAAAGATCTCGGAGAACACACGTGCGGTCACGGGGAGAACGTACAAACTCCGTACAGACAGCACCAATAGTCAAGAACGAACCTGGGTCTCTGGCGCTGTGAGGCAGCAACTCTACCGCTGCGCCACCGCGCCGCCCATAGGGTCTGAACGCTGTGAAAGATTTTCAGTGCAGGATGAAGGGGAATCCTGAGAGATTTGGCGAGTGGTGCTGCAAGTGGGTTTGAGTGCAGTGCAGTGGGAGAATCTTCAGAAAGGCAAATAAATCGTAAAGTGACTGCAAGGCAGAATGTCAAATGAAACTGGTTTCCTTTATATTGACTTCTTTTCATACTGGATCATGGTCTATTTAAAGAAGAAGGCACCTTTTTTATTAAACTTTGCTAATTGTACCTAAATTATGATCGAAAGCAGTGTGAAGTGTAGTTGTTTTCCTTTCATTCACAGGGGTGCTAATATACACCATCAGGACACCACGAAGTGTTGCATTAATTAGAATTGGGATTTGTGCAATTTATACTTTCTGAATCATTCAATATTTCCCTCTGTTTGTAAATTACTCCAGTAACTTTAAAGTATACTGTAAATAACACTCGGGTTTTCAGCTCTTCATAGCAATCTTATGCTTCCCTTCATTGGCTGTCTTCATGGGATTTAACAAGAGTTTTAGCCCTTTAATGTTTTATATTTCTACACAATTAGGGGATGACTCATCGTGCGTGTGGGCATAAAGGTTCTTTAGGGCAATCACGTACAAACTATAATCATTCAAGTCTGATAACTGCTCTGCTAATGGCGAGTTAAACTCGCACGTCAAAAAACCTACCTCAAATAATTGGTAAATGGTCTTTAAATAATCTGAAAATAAATTCTCTGATCCTTATTGCAAGGTGTACCATCGTCATTGTAAATGGCACTGTGCAAGCGATGGAGGTTTTAGACTCTAGAGAGACAGTACAGAAACATGCCACCGACCGGCAAATCCCGCACGCTAACACTATCCTACACACACGAGGGGCAATTTACATTTACACCGAGGCCAATTAACCTACAAACCTGTACATCTTTGGAGTGTGGGAGGAAACTGGAGCACCCGGAGAAAACCCACGCAGGTCACGGGGAGGGCGTACAAACTCCGTACAGACAGCGCCCATAGTCGGGATCGAACCAGGGTCTCTGGCGCTGCGAGGCAGCAACTCTACCGCTGTGCCACCTGCCCCTGAGAGACATTTCACACAGAGGGTGGTGGGCGTAAGGAGCGAGCTGCCAGAGGAGGTACTTGAGGCAGGTGCTATAAACAACACTTTAAAGGCATTTGGACAGGTTACATGGATCGGAAAGTTTGAGAGGGATTTGGGCCAAAGGTAGGCAGGTGTGACTCATGAACATGGGGCCGGCATGGGCAAGTTGGGCTGAAGGGTCTGTTCCCGTGCTGTATGACTTTATATCTCGATATTTGGATTAAGATGGCGACTTGATCATTGTCTTCAAGAGAGAGTTAGATTTAGCTCTTCGGGATAAAGGAATCAAGGGATATAGGGAGAAAGAAGGATCGGGGTACAGATTTTGGATGATCAGCCACGATCATATTGAATGGCGGTGCTGGCTTGAAGGGCCAAATGGCCTATTCCTGCACCTACTTCCTATGTTTCTATGTTTCTATGGATTCAAAGGGTGACTTGGTCATTGTGATGGTTGTGGATCTTATTTAAAATCTCTCCAGACTGTAAATATTTGTAGAAGTTCATCAGACAATGGTTACTGGCCTATTGATCAGAAATTCTTTGGGAAAAAAAAAACGTTTTCCAGGATTTTAGAAAATATTTTGGTATTGCGAAGAAACTTCTACGTTGTCAAAACAACTCAAGGGAACTTCAAGTTCTTTGGAATTAATATTACCAATGATCTGTCATGGACAAACCGGAGTGAGACAACAAGCAAGGAGGTACGCCAACCGCCTCCACAGATGACTGAGGAAATACAGCACGTCTCCAAAGACTCTTGCAAACTTCTACAGATGCACCAGAGAAAGCATTCTGTCCGGATGCATCACAGCTTGGTTTGGGAATAGCTCAGACCCAGACCGCAAGAAATTGCAGAGAGTTGTGGATGTAGCCCAGTCCATCACACAGCCCACACTCCCCACCATTGTAGATGTGGCCCAGTCCATCACACACACACACACACCACACTCCCTACCATTGTAGATGTAGTCCAGTCCATCCCACACAGCCCACACTCCCCACCATTGTAGATGTGGCCCAGTCCATCACACACCACACTCCCCATCATTGTAGATGTAGCCCAGTCCATCACACACACCACACTCCCCACCATTGTAGATGTAGTCCAGTCCATCCCACACAGCCCACACTCCCCACCATTGTAGATATGGCCCAGTCCATCCCACACAGCCCACACTCCCCACCATTGTAGATGTTGCCCAGTCCATCCCACACACCACACTCCCCACCATTGTAGATGTGGCCCAGTCCATCACACACACACACACCGCACTCCCCACCATTGTAGATATCGCCCAGTCCATCACACACACCACACTCCCCACCATTGTAGATATCGCCCAGTCCATCACACACACACCACACTCCCTACCATTGTAGATGTGGCCCAGTCCATCCCACACATCACACTCCCCACCATCGACTCCATCTCCACTCCACACTGCCTCGGAAAAGCAGCCAACATAACCAACGACTCGTCCCACCCCGATCATTCCTTCTTCTCCCCAATCCCATTGGGCAGAAGATACAGAATCTTGAAAGTGCTCAGAACGGCCCTTCCATAAGCTAGGGTATTGCCTGATTCACCTCTACCCAATTGCGGACATTGGACTTTGTCTCTGCAAACTGATGTGCTACAATGCTGAGGACTACCTTCTGCCCGCTCAATCTTCCACCTACTGTGACTAGTTTGTAGAAACAAACAACTACAGATACCGGTTTACACCGAAGATAAGCACAAAGTGCTGGAATGACTCAGCAGGTCAGGCAGCATCTCTGGAGAAAAAGGATGGGTGACGTTTCGGGTTGGGACTCTTCTTCAGTCTGAAGAAGGGTCCTGGCCTGAAACACCAGTTACTCCAGCACTCTGTGTCTATCTTTGACATAAGGTCGTGTGATAGGAGCAGAATCAGGCCATTCAGCCCATCAAGTCTATTCCGCCATACAATCGTGGCTGATCTATCTCTCCCTCCTAACCCCATTCTCCTGCCTTCTCCCCATAACTCCTGACACCCGTACTAATCAAGACTCTATCTATCTCTGCCTTAAGTACATCCACTGACTTGGCCTCCACAGCCTTCTGTGGCAATGAATTCCACTTGATTGTATTTATGTATGGTACTATCTGATCTAACTGGATAGCTTGCAAAAGGCAGCTTTTGACTGTACCACGTGAGAATAATCAACCTCAAGCCTACGCCAACAGGCTTTGCGATTGTGCGCGGTTACACAGCCGAGCACAAGGCAGCTCTGGTTGTGGTCGTCATGCAACAATTCCAAGGCTTAATAATTATTTTCTGTGCAACAGCGCCGAAATCTTCTTGTGTTGCCAGAATATCAGGATGGTTTCTGAGGGTTTAGCAGCGGGCGACAGTGCAGATGGCAGGCTGGTCTGTGGGGTGCTGAGGCCACGGGGGGGGAGGGAGGGAGGACCGAGTAACAATCTGCTCAAAAGGTTAGCTTGGCTGACTCAGTCCCCCACTACAATCTGCTGTGCAGATCTGATGTGCTGGCTCGTGCTGAGTGCTGCTCGAACTGACATGAGGGAAGTCGTCACGGACGCCCCGTTGTATCCCAGCCTCGTGGTGAGCGATCGCCGTAGCTTCACGCAGGCCACGGCCGCCTCTGGAAAGTTATCAACGAGGCACCGCATTGAGAGCTCCAGCCTACATGCAATGTAAAGCCCAGCACGTAGGGTGGCACGGTGGCGCTGCGGTAGACAATAGACAATAGACAATAGACAATAGACAATAGACAATAGACAATAGACAATAGGTGCAGGCGGAGGCCATTCGGTCCTTCGAGCCAGCACCGCCATTCAATGTGATCATGGCTGATCATTCTCAATCAGCACCCCGTTCCTGCCTTCTCCCCATACCCCCTGACTCCGCTATCCTTAAGCGCTCTATCTAGCTCCCTCTTGAATGCATTCAGAGAATTGGCCTCCACTGCCTTCCGAGGCAGAGAACGGGGTACTGATCAGCCATGATCACATTGAATGGTGGTGCTGGCTCGAAGGGCCGAATGGCCTACTTCTGCACCTATTGTCTATTGTTTATTGTCTATTATGATACGGTAGAGTTGCTGCCTTGCAGCGCTTGCAGCGCCGGTGACCCGGGTTCGATCCCGACTACGGGCCGCTTGTCTGTGTGGAGTTTGTACGTTCTCCCCGAGACCTGTGTGGGTTTTCTCCGAGATCTTCGGTTTACTCCAAAGACGTACAGGTTTGTAGTTTAATTGGCTTCGTGTATGTGTAAATTGTCCCTAGTGTGTGTAGGATAGTGTTAGTGTACGGGGATCGCTGGTCGGCGCGGACTCGATGCGCCAAAGGGCCTGTTTCCATGCTCTATCTCTGAACTAAACTAAACTAGTGTGTGCACACAGCATGTATTACATAGAACGTATTCTACATTTTCCATTATCTCCATCCCCTTTGTCTCGTTTTCACACCGTATACTTCCTTATCTCTGTATCTCCCTCTCCCCTGACAGTCTGAAGAAGGGTCTCGACCCGAAACATCACCCATTCCTTCTATCCAGAGATGCTGCCTGTCCCACTGAGTTACTCCAGCGTTTTGTGTCTATCTTCTGTATCATAATAGACAATAGACAATAGACAATAGACAATAGGTGCAGGAGTAGGCCATTCGGCCCTTCGAGCCAGCACCACCATTCAATGTGGTCATGGCTGATCATTCTTAATCAGTACCCCGTTCCTGCCTTCTCCCCATACCCATTAACTCCGCTATCCTTAAGAGCTCTATCTAGCTCTCTCTTGAATGCATTCAGAGAATTGGCCTCCACTGCCTTCTGAGGCAGAGAGTTCCACAGATTCACAACTCTCTGACTGAAAAAGTTTTTCCTCATCTCCATTCTAAATGGCCTACCCCTTATACTTAAACTGCGGCCCCTGGTTCTGGACTCCCCCAACATTGGGAACATGTTTCCTGCCTCTAACGTGTCCAACCCCTTAATAATCTTATATGTTTCGATAAGATCCCCTTATGCATGTAACAGGCGGGATGTGGTGTGTGGCATGTGCTACATAGATCATAGCATATAGCATGTAGCGCGTTGCATGTGCCACATGTTAACGTGTACCATTGAACATGCAGCATGTAACCAAGCACGTGCTTCATAGAACGTAGCATGTAGCATATGCAAGATAGAAGATGGAACAGTACAGCACAGGAACAGGCCCTTCAGCCCACAATGTTCGTGCTGAACGATGCCAAGGCCATCACTAATCTGCCAGCACATGATCCATATCCCTCCATTCTTGGCATATCCATGTGCCTATCCGAAAGTCTCTTCAATACCGCCATGGTATCCACCATCACCACCGTGTTCCAGGCACTCACCACCCTCTAGCATGGAAACAGGCCTTTCAGCCCAATTAATCCATGCTAGTCCCACCTGCCTGCATTTGGCCACACATTTCCTATCCACGTTTTGATCAGTCTGAAGAAGGATCTCGACCTACATGGATAGGAAATGAATCATGTAGCCATCCAAATGTCTTTTAAATGCTGTTATGGTCCCTGCTTTCAACTACCTCCTCTGGCAGCTGGTTCCATACACCCTCCACCCTCTATGTGAGGATGCTGCCTGACCCGCTGATTTTCTCCAGCGCACTGTCCTTTTTTGATTTGTTACTTGATTTGTTCATTCCAAGAATCATGTCCCATTAATCCTCCAGGAAGCTTCATCTTCCTTTCTGCAAAGCCAAACCCTTCTTATTCTGCTTCCGTTTAGTTGCTCCATTAAGCACCGGTAAATAATATCCAAACTGTGCAGATGAGGCATTTGTGAACAGTGACAAGCTGAGATGAATGACCTTCAGTTTCAGTTTAGTTTATTGTTACTTGCACCGAGGTACAGTGAAAAGCTTTTTGTTGGGTGCCAACCAGTCAGCGGAAAGACAATACATGATTACAATCGAGCCATTTACAGTGTACAGATTCATGATAAGGCAATAACATTCAGTGCAAGGTAAAGCTAGCAAAGTCCGATCAAAGAGAGTCCGAGGGTCACCATAGAGGTGGATAGTAGTTCAGCACTGCTCTCTGGTTGTGGTAGGATGGTTCAGTTGCCTGATAACAGCTGGGAAGAAACTGTCCCTGAATCTGGAGGTGTGCGTTTTCACACTTCTGTACCTCTTGCCTGATGGGAGAGGGGAGAAGAGGAAGTGGCCGGGGTGAGACTGGTCCTTGATTATGCTGCTGGCCGAATTTACCTTAAAATTTACCTTAAAATACACATAGGTATGCAAACAAAGGCATTCAAAACGTAAAGAAAAGGTTGGCTCAATGTATCTGCACAAAGGCTTATCAATTATTATGTGCAGGAAGGAACTGCAGATGCTGGTTTGCACAGATGTTAGGCACAAATTGCTGGAGTAGTAACTCAGCGGGACAGGCAGCGTCTCTGGAGAGAAGGAATGGGTAACATTTCGGGTCGAGACCCTTCCTCAGACTGAGATTTGGGGGAGAGGGAGAGAAAGAGATATGGATGGGTAAGGTGTGAAGACGAGAGATCAAAGGAGGTGGAGGTCAATGAAAATGTAGAATCGATCATTATTAGCTGGGCGAAGAAGGGTCTCGACCTGAAACGCCACCCACTCCTTCTCTCCAGAGATGCCGCCTGTCCCGCTGAGTTACTCCAGAATTTTGTGTCTATAAATTATTATGCTGCTCTACAAGTCGTAACAAATGAGTCTGTGGGTGAGGGATGACTCTCTGCTCTATGGCCTTTCAATGTGGTATGAAATAAAAAAATATCAGTACTTTCTGCAGTGAAAAGAGTCCCTAATTATTTTCTTAATGATTGTTTTAGTCACTGTGTAATTATGCTTTGTGACCGGATTAAACTCAATGGGGATGTGGATTGCTAAGTACTGCAGAGCTGCCACTACAAAGCTCCCACTAATGTGGCCGGGGAAATCATTCCGTTTGCTCCACTATTTCTATTTGTTTCTCGGTCCAGAGAATAAGTCTAATGTCAAGGGTGTTTTATTGGCAAATGTCCCGAAACGGAACAATGAAACTCTTCCTTGCAGCAGCACAACAGAACATGTAAACATAGTACTCTGTAAAGCCCATGGTAAACAAGAAAAAAGGTTAAGTACACACATATATATGACACGGTGGCACAGTGGTAGATTTTGCTGCCTCACAGCGCCAGAGACCAAGGTTCGATCCTGACTGCGGGCGCCGTCTGTACGGAGTTTGTACGTTCTCCCCGTGACCTGCGTGGATTTTCTCCGAGTTCTTCGGTTTCCTCCCACACTCCAAGGACGTACAGATTTGTCGGTTAATCGGCTTGGTATAAATGAAAATAGTTCTTAGTGTGTGTAGGATGGTGCTCGTGTGCGGGGATCGCTGGTCGGTGTGGACTCAGTGGGCCGCAGGGCCTGTTTGTGCGCTGTATCTTTAAACTAAACTAAACATAGATAGAGCTCTTAAGGATAGCGGAGTCAGAGGGGTATGGAGAGAAGGCAGGAATGGGGTACTGATTGAGAATGATCAGCCATGATCGCATTGAATGGCGGTGCTGGCTCGAAGGGCCAAATGGCCTCGTCCTGCACCTATTGTCTATTGTCTATATTACTCAGTAAAACCCCATAATAACCCACAAAATAAATTCAGTGTGTATATAAAATTACAGGCAAATAAATGTTTTTGCATGTTAAATAAAACCAGAAGAATGTATAGACTTGAGTTTAGTTTAGAGATACAGCATGTAAACAGGCCCTTCGGCCCACTGAGTCCGTGCCGACCAGTTCTACGCACCAGGGGCACTTTACAGAGGGCCAATTAACCTCCAAACTTGCACGCCTTTGGAGTGTGGGAGGAAACCGGAGCACCTGGAGAGAACCCACGCAGGTCATGGGGAGAATGTACAAACTCCGAACAGACGGCACCCGCGGTCGGGATCGAACCCGCGTCTCTGGCGCTGTGAGCGTTGTGAGGCTGCAAATCTACCGCTGGGCCACCGCGATGACGAGAAATGGATAACGTCAATTCAAAGCATTAAACCCGTAACGGGATTGTCTAACAGCGTTGTGGGGGCGCGCACAAAGTAATTTTTACATTCAATATAGATATCTGTAAATACTTTATCAAAATGCTTGATCACAGGATATCTGGAGCCTGCCACTGCTGCTGGAATGACAGCACTGCATGCACTGCCATCCATTATGACTAATAAGCTTCTGTCAAGAGGCTGGTTAGAGACATAGACTGGTGATGTTAGCGTTCTGGGTGACAAACCCTGCAAGTCCTTGAGACAATCAAAGTCCTCGCGCTTGTGAACAGTGGTAATAACCTCACGCCGTGAGCTTCTATGCCTCATTTCCTCAGTTAATGCCCTTTTCGTCCTGATATTTATTTTACTTCAATATTACATTCAGAGCCATACAGCGGAGTGACTCACACACACACAGCCTCTCCACAGAAACATTCTCCCGGGCTCACAGAACAATGTGTTAATTTATAAAGCCATTTGGTGCAACGTCAATTGTTCTTTATTGCAGTGTTATTTAAATCGGCTCATGACTTCACCCAGCAATGAGCCGCTGACAAAGTCATGCACAAAGTAACCTTTATTTTGCTTGAACCATTGTTGGTGTTTAAAAAAAAAGAAAAAAAGTCTCGCCAAGTGAATGGGGGCATCAGGATTTCTTACATGTGGGGTCATCGTGCATTTTCATTCTTAAACAGCGTTTGAAGTGGTGCGTGTCAAAATGTTGTCCTATGATTTTTGAAGGGGGATTTTGCAAGTATAATATTTCCCCATCGTTTTGATGCACAGCAGTGAATGAAGATTTTGTGTCTACATGTTCATTGGATGTCACACCACACATTCATTAACCTTTCGCACAATCTATCGATTATCCGCAGAATTAAAAGACGTCCTTTTAGGAAGGAGATGAGGAGACAATTCTTTAGTCAGAGGGTGGTGAATCTGTGGAATTCTTTGCCAATGAAGGCTGTGGAGGCCAAGTCAGTGGATATTTTTAAGGCAGAGATAGATAGATTCATGATTAGTATGGGTGTCAGAGATAGATAGATTCTTGATGAGTACAGGGGTCAGGGGTTATGGGGAGAAGGCAGGAGAATGGGGTGAGGAGGGAGAGATAGATCAGCCATGATTGAATGGCAGAATAGACTTATTGGGCCGAATGGCCTAATTCTGCACTTATTGCTTATGACTCTATGACATATTGAGAGAGACGAGAATGATTTGTATTTTGGGAGTTCTTACTGAAAGGTTAAAGTGAGAAGCTTTCTGTTAATATCTTTACAATTTCAATATGATGGACTTGTCACAGAAAATGGGCAGGAGAGCATGTCGGCAGTTTTTCAGAAGACAATCAGAAGTGTTTGATAGCACTGGGCCTGTACTCGCTGGAGTTTAGAAGGTTGAGGGGGGACCTCATTGAAACGTACAGAATAATGAAAGGCATAGATAGAGTGGATGTGGAAAGGACGTTTACACTGGTGGGATAGTCTAGGACCAGAGGTCATAGCCTCAGAATTAAAGAGCGCTCTTTTAGAAAGGAGGTGAGGAGGAACTTCTTTAGTCAGAGGGTAGTTAATCTGTGGAGCTCATTGCCACACAGGGCTGTGGAGGCCAAGTCAGTGGATATTTTTAAGGCAGAGATAGACAAATTCCTGATTAGAACGGGTGTCAAGGGTTATGGGGAGAAGGCAGGAAAATGGGATTAGGAGGCAGAGATCAGCCATGATTGAATGGCGGAGTAGACTTGATGGGCCGAATGGCCTAATTCTACTCCGATAACTTAAGAACTTGTGCAATGTCACTGTTCAGCTAAACGTGGGTGAAATATTTCAGACCTTGCTCTTTAGAGAATGTCTTGCAACAAGATCATATCCTGAAGTCAAGGTCTAATATATCCCATCACCGTTAGGATTATTCTAAGGAGCACTAAAGGGACAATTTGAAATTGGCACCTTGAATTACAAAGAGCAGAAAACTGGTACAAATTAGTGAACAAAATCTGTGTACGTTTCTTCTCACAATAGCTTAGTTTAGAGATACAGTGCGGAAACAGGCCCTTCGGCCCACCGAGTCCGCACCGACCAGCGGTCCCTGCACACTAACACTATCCTACACACACATAGAAACGTAGAAAATAGACGCAGGAGGAAGCCAATCGGCCCTTCGAGCCAGCACCGCCATTCATTGTGATCATGGCTGATCATCCACAATCAGTAACCTGTGCCCGCCTTTTCCCCTTATCCCCTGATTCCACTCACCCCTTCTTCTTTCGTGTCGATCATTCAAATGTTACATCACTGTCATCGTCCTTCCTGAAAAGGGCGCAAGCTTCCGGCGACCATCAACGGGAGCCATCACTTGTACAGTAAACGATGGTGGTAGCAGAATTAGCTCAGGACACTCCCAGTTTCCAGCCCCGCGATGTGGATGCTTCTGCTTTGGGGCCCACTAGCCCCTCGAGCTCTATCTCACTCTCTTTTTAAATTCATCCGGTGAATTGGCCACCACTGCCTTCTGTGGCAGAGAATTCCACAAATTCACAACTCTCTGGGTGAAAATTTACTGCAGACACGCGGGACAATTTATACTTCTAGCAAGCCAGTTAACCTACAAACCTGTACGTCTTTGGCATTTGGGAGGAAACCGGAGAAAACCCACGTAAGTCACGGGGAGAACGTATAAACTCTGTTTCGACAGCACCCATAGTCAGGATGGAACCCGGGTCTCTGGCGCTGTGAGGCAGCAACTCTACCGCTGCACCACCGTGCTGCCCAATGTAGCCCACTTAATATCTGGACTACAACCCTGAGCAGCTCAAATAAATTGGCCCTTCAGCCCAACTCGTCCATGCTGGCCAAGATGCCCCATCTGTGTTAGTCCCTTTAGCCTGGATTTATCACATATCACTCTAAACCTAGCCTGCCCGTGTGCAATAGACAATAAACAATAGACAATAGGTGCAGGAGTAGGCCATTCGGCCCTTCGAGCCAGCACCGCCATTCAATTTGATCATGGCTGATCATTCTCAATCAGTACCCTGTTCCTGCCTTCTCCCCATACCCCCTGACTCCGCTATCCTTAAGAGCTCTATCTAGCTCTCTCTTGAATGCATTCAGAGAATTGGCCTCCACCTGACCAAGTGTATTCTAACTGTTGTAACGGTCCCTGCCTCAGCTACCTCCTCTGGCAGCTCGTTCCATACACCCACCACCCTCTGTGTCAACACTATCCTCTAGCTTCACCTCACCGTATCTCACGGCCTTTCGATTGAATCATTGAAGGGTAGAATGGAGGGATATGGCTCAGTCAGGGTATTGTGTACAGGAGATAGACACAAAATGCTGGAGTAACTCAGCGGGACAGGCAGTACCTCTGGAGAGAAGGAATGGGTGTCGTTTCGGGTCGAGACCCTTCTTCAGACTGGTTAGGGATAAGGGAGACGAGAGAAATAGACGATGATGTAGAGAGATAAAGAACAATGAATAAAAGATATCCAGTGGTATGAATATTGATTTCTCTCACTTCAGGTAGCCCTGGCATTCGTATATCTCGTCTATTTCTCTCGTTTCCCTTGTCTCTAACCAGTCTGAAAAATGGTCTTGACCCAAAACGTCACCCATTCCTTCTCTCCAGAGATGCTGCCTGTCCCACTGAGTTACTCCAGCTTTTTGTGTCTATCTACAGGTTAAAACAGTTCCTTGTTGCAGATATTATGTACAGGAGTTGGGACACCATGTTACAGATGTATAAGCTGTTAGTATGGCCACATTTGGAGCGCTGCATGCAGTTGTGTTCACCCTGCTATAGAAGGAAGTTGTAAAACTGTAAAAGGTGCAAAATATATTTGATTGATTGATTGATAAATACAGCATTAAACAGTCCCTTCGGCCCATCGAGACTACCCTGACCATCGATCACCCGCTCACACTAGTACTGTTATCCCACTTTCTCATCCACTCTCTAACACAGGGGACCACGACAATCGGTCTGCAAACAACCTGGAATGTCCCTATCCATGTTAAACTAAAAATAGGAAGAGATCACCTATTCTTCACAGATGCTGCCTGACCCGCTGAGTTACCCCAGCACTCTGTGAAACGTCACCTATCCATGTTCTCCAGGGGTTGCTGTCTGACCCGCTGAGTTACCCCAGCACTCTGTGAAACGTCACCTATCCATGTTCTCCAGAGATGCTGCCTGACCCGCTGAGTTACCCCAGCACTCTGTGAAACGTCACCTATCCATGTTCTCCAGGGATGCTGCCTGACCCGCTGAGCTACTCCAGCACTTTGCGAGTTTGATGCAATGTGTGTAATGGTCTGAGACATCTCTGAGGTGGACAGGCCTTTAAGGGCAATAGACTGCCTGCTGCGTTACTCTGTCGATCTGTGTGTGTGAGACAAGGCTTAAACTCCGCTGCGCCAACTCAAAATCCCGTGAGCACGATCCCATTGCGATCTTGGGAGGAGACACGTATTCGTCTCCAAATGCACGACTTCTTTTTATACCCTGGAAATGTTGTTCTCAGAAATGGGCGGCGCGGTGGCGCAGCGGTAGAGTTGCTGCCTCACAGCGCCAGAGACCCGGGTTCCATCCTGTCTTCGGGTGCTGTCTGTACGGAATTTGTACGTTTTCCCCGTGACCTGCGTGGGTTTTCTCCGGGTGCTCCGGTTTCCTCCCACATTCCAAAGACGTGCGGGTTTGTAGGTTAATTGGCTTCTGTAAATTGCCACTGGTGTGTGGGATAGAACTGGTGTCTGGGGTGGTCGTTGGTCGGTGCGGAGTCGGTGGGCCGAATGTCCTGTTTCCACACTGCATCTCTAAACTAAACTGTAAACCACAAACAGGAATCGGTGACGTTTCGGGGTTGAGAACGACCCGAAACGTCATCCATTACATTCCTCCAGAGATGCTGCCTGACCAGGCAAAGCACTCCTGCACTTTGCGTCTGTCTTCGGTTTAAACCAGCATCTGCAGTTCGTCCCTGCACTAACTAAAAACAGGTTGCTTTGCTGTGTAAGCGTGGAAGTTTATTAATATGCTTATTTTGTTAAAGTATTGAATATTTAATGTGTGATGAAATGGACTGGCTCGGTATATTATTCATGTCACTTGGGTATGTGGGCGGCCGATATTTACAAGAGCAGGATTGATGTTTCACCAGTTTACTGATAACCCAGGAAGGTATCCTAACAATGATGCCATCCACAATGTTACAAATGCTAATGTTCAGAAGATAGAGATTCACTTCATGGTTCCAATCTACTTACACTCACCTTAGCAATTAAATAGCCTAGAAATCTCGGTGGATTACAACGGTATGTTTTGTCAAAGAAATTAACAGCAAGATGTGTAGTTAGTTGTTGAATTAGCTGCCTGCTCACTTTGATTGAAATATACAGCGCGGAAACAGGCCCTTCGGCCCACTGAGTCCAGCGATCATCACCCAACTAGAAACATAGGAAATAGGTGCCGGAGTAGGCCATTCGGCCCTTCGAGGCCAGCAGCGCAATTCAATATGATCATGGCTGATTATCCAAAATCAGTACCCCGTTCCTGCATTCTCCCCATATCCCTTGATTCCTTTAGCCCTAAGAGCTAAATCTAACTCTCTTGAAAACATCCAGTGAATTGACCTCCATTGCCTTCTGTGGCTGAGAATTCCACAGATTCACAACTCTCTGGGTGTAAAAGTTTTTCCTCATCTCAGTCGTAAATGGCCTACTTAAACTGTGCCCCCTGGTTCTGGACTCCCACAACATCAGGAACATTTTTCCTGCATCTAGGCTGTCCAATCCTTTAAGAATTCTATATGTTTCTATAAGATCCCTGATCACGAGTCTTTGATTTTTCCATTCTGGGAAAAAGGTTGTGACTGTCTACCCTATCTATGCCACTGGTAATTTCACACACTTCCATCAGGTCTCCTGTCAACCTCTGACACTCCAGACAAAACAATCCATGTTTGTCCAACCTCTCCCCTTAGTCCAGTTTAGTTTGGAGAAACAGCTTGGAAACAGGCACTTCGGCCCACCGAGTCCGTGCAGACCAATGATCACCCATACACTGGTTCAATCCTACACACCAGGGACAATTTACACAGGGCCAATTAACCTGCAACCCTGTACGTCTTTGGGAGTGTGGGAGGAAACCGGAGCACCCGGAGAAAACCCACGCAGGTCACGGGGCGAATGTGCAAACTCTGTACAGACAGCACCCGCAATGAGGCTTGAACCCGGGTCTCTGGTGCTGTGTGGCAGCAACTCGACCGATGCGCCACCGTGCAGCACCTATCCTTGAAACTGATTCCCGCCCTAATCCAGGCAGCATTCGTGGAAGCCTCTTCCGCACACTTCCCAATAACGTGTGAGTCATGAAATATGGTGGAGGAATTCAGATCTAAATTTCTGGAAATATTTAGTTGGTCAGTCAAGAGTATGGAGTGCAAAGATTTTTGCTTCATTCCAGATGCTAGGAATCCGAAACTAAATTTGAAAGAAATCGTGTTGGAGTAACTCAGCGAGTCAGGCAGCATCTGTGGAGAGTATGGGCAGGTGAGGATAGACACAAAGTGCTGGAGTAACCCCATGGGTCAGGCAGCATCTGTGGAGAGTATGGACAGGTGAGGATAGACACAAAGTGCTGGAGTAACCCCATGGGTCAGGCAGCATCTGTGGAGAGTATGGACAGGTGAGGATAGACACAAAGTGCTGGAGTAACCCCATGGGTCAGGCAGCATCTCAAGAGAACATCGACTGGTGACGTTTCATGGAGACACTTCATCAGACTCTAGAGATGCTGCCTGTCCCGCTGAGTTACTCCAGCATTTTGTGTCTTTCTTCGGTGTAAACCAGCATCTGCAGTTCCTTCCTGTACATGTACATGTGAGGTTTTAGACATCTGAAGAAGAGTCCTGACCTGAAACGTCACCTATCCATGCTTTTCCAGATGTGCTGCCTGACCCGCTGAGTTACTCCAGCACTCTGTGAAACGTCACCTATCCATGTTCTCCACAGGTGCTGCCTGACTTGCTGAATTACTCCAGCACTTTCTGTCTTCTTTTGTAAACCAGCATCTGCGGTTTGATTTAGTTTGGTTTAGAGATACAGCGCTGAAACAGGCCCTTCGGCCCACCGGGTACGCGCCGACCAGCGATCCCCGCACATTAACACTACCCTTCATACTCGAGGGACAATTTACATTAATACCAAACCAATTAACCTACAAACCTGCACGTCTTTGGAGTGTGGGAGGAAACCGAAAATCTCGGAGGAAACACGCAGGTCACGGGGAGAACGTACAAACTCCGTGCAGACAGCACCCGTAGTCAGGATAGAACCTGGGTCTCTGGCGCTGAGAGGCAGCAACTCTATCGCCGCGTCGGCCTTGTGTTCCTAGCGTCGAAAATAAAATTTGAAATCTGATTTTCCACCCACAGCCCAGCTGAGCATTTCTGGTAAACCTTGCCTTCATGAGACTTATGTGGAGGTGTGCATCATTCCACAGCTGATGATGTGTGTGGTGAAGACGAGATGAGATTACCCTTTTGTGAATCAACTTTCACTCACCACTTTACTGTGCACAGGGACAAACAAATGAGTTACACGGCTTCTGTCTGATTCACACGGGCAGCAGAATGGCCCCTGCTGTCGAATACTGTGCAGAGACTAGTCTGACGTAACGGATGGAGGAGGGCTGAACAAGTACTCTCGGCGATTTTTGAAACACAAAGTAAATAAGTAGCAAGGGAAGATGGTCACGCCACCCAGTTTGCTAGCTGTCTCCTTACGCACAGATGTGTTGATGTTTTGGCAAAAGGCAATCAAAAGGCTTGTGTGACTATTTTACTGCTCTCTGCTGTTGAGCAAAGAAATAAGAGTTTTGTATCTCCACAGTCACGGTTCCTTATATGTTTCCATTTTGCAGAGCTATAATTGAATGAGACACACACACACACACGCACACACACACACCCACAAACACACACATCCCCCCCCCCCACACATACACACACACACACACACACACACACACACATCCCCCCCCCCCACACACACACACACACACACACACACACACACACACACACACACACACACACACACACACAAACTAAATAGTGTTTGATATTGTCAACCACATTTCCTTGCACTTCACATATTATCTCCAGGCATGCAGTAAATGTACGATTACCGGATATAACCAGCTTAGTTTAGAGATCCAGGGTGCAAGCTGGGCCTTCGACCCACATGCCAACCATCTATATTATTCCACTTTCTCATCCACTCACTACACGCCAGGGCCAACTAACCTACAAACCTGCACACCTTTGGGATGTGGGAGTTATGGGCGGCTCGGTGGCGCAGCGGTAGAGTTGCTGCCTCACAGCGCCAGAGACCCCTGGTTCGATCCTGACCACGGGCGCCGTCTGCATGGAGTTTGTACGTTCTCCACGTGACCGGGTGGGTTTTCTCCGAGATCTCCAGTTTCCTCCCACACTCCAAAGACGTGCAGGTTTTGTAGGTTAATTGGCTTGGCATAAATGTAAAATATCCCTAGTGTGTGTCGGATGGTGTTAGTGTGCGGGGATCGCTGGTCGGTGTGGATGGATGTGACCCCTGGTCCGAGACTCTCCCACCAGTGGAGACATCCTTTCCACATCCACTCTATCGATGCTTTTCATTATTACAACTTACATCCCAGTGGTATGAATATTGATGTCTCTAACTTCAAGTAACTCCTGCATCCCCTCTCTCTCCGTCCATCCCCCACCCAAGTCGCACCAGCTTCCCGTTCTCACCTAGCAAACAGCTAACAATCCAATGTTTTGCTTATCATCGTTACTTTTTTGCATATCTTTCATTCATCTATATACTAATAACTCCCGTTTGTTTGTTTGTTTGTTTGTTCCTGAACTACAGCCAAAACGGTACACGATAGCGCGACAATTCTAGTCCCACCTTACTCACCGTCGTCCCTTTGGTGCCAATGGCCGAAGTTTCATCGAAATCGGTGTTATATTTTTTAAGTTATTCACATTTTAAAGTTGAAATCTATCTAGGGAGGAACGGAGGAGGGGGTGGAGGGAGGGAGGGGGAGGAGGGATGATAAAGGGGGTTGAGGGGGATGGAGTGGGGGGGAGGGGAATTGGGGAGGAGGGGAGAGGGGTGGGGGAGGAGGGAGGGGGGCAGGGGAGGGGGAGGGGAGGGAGGAGGGGAGGGGGAGGTAGAGGGGAGGGGAGGGAGGAGAGGGAGGAGGGGGGAGGGGGGAGGGGAGGGGGAGGGGAGGAGAATGGGGTGGAGGGAGGGGGGAGGTAGAGGGGAGGGGAGGAGGGAGAGGGAGGAGTGGGAGGGGAGGGGAGGGGGGAATGGGGGGGGAGAGGGGAGGTAGAGGGGAGGGGAGGAGAGAGAGGGAGGAGGGGGCAGGGGAGGGAAGGGGGAATGGGGGGAGAGCAGAGGGGAGGAGGGAGAGGGAGGAGGGGGAGGGGGGAATGGGGGGGGAGAGGGGAGGGGGAGGGGGGGAATGGGGGGGGGAGAGGGGAGAGGGGAGGGGGAGGGGCGGAGGAGAGGGTGCTGCACCACTGCAGGAGAGGTTTGGGCCCAACGGGTCCACTAGGTCTAGTTTGTTCTATATCTCTCTACATCCCCGTCTATATCTCTCGTTTCCCTTTCCCATGACCTTGGTCCAAAGAAGGTTCTCTTGGCCCGAAACGTCACCCATTCCTTCTCTTCAGAGTTGCACCAGAGTTACTCCAGCTTTTTTGTGTCTAACTTCGGTTTAAACCAGCATCTGTGGTTCCTTCCTGCACATACCGTAAATAATGGTAGCCAGTTAGCCCAGTTTCCATTTGCTTTGATGGAGTTGCCTTCATGGTAAACTAAATAAACTACAATGAACTATATTAGCTGACGTGATGTAATCGTGATGCTGCAAGATTATTTGCTTTGATAAAACCCGCGTAATTTCAATATCTCCCTAATAAGCACTCATTTCTGAGTTCTACAATTTCCATTTTTTTTCTTTTAGTACAGAAGTATTTAGAGAATGTGAAAGATAGGTTCTCTTCCCCCTTCTCGAGGGACTGATATGCTCGTAGCAGTTAAAAGCTTTTTGAAAGCAATTTTTCTTTTGTTTTATCAACGTGCCTTGGAAAATCTACATCTAAAGCAAATCATAATAACATTTCATCAGTAGCCTGACACTTGTGTGGGTGTTGCAACCCACAGGACAGGAATTCCAGGAACTGAAGTTACTTAACTGTTAGTGCACTGCATATTCACAGCATCAGGCATGACTATTCTGGATTACGATACGATAGAACTTTGTTTATCCCAGGAGTGAAATGAGAAACATAGAAAACATGGCTGCAGGAGTAGGCCATTCGGCCCTTCGAGCCAGCACCGCCATTCAGTATCCCGTTCCTGCTTTCCCCCCATATCCCTTGATCCCCTTAGCCCTATGAGCTAAATCTAACCCTCTCTTGAAATTGGTCTGCCAACAGTCATAAAACACAACAAGATACATGAAACATGAAATAGACAATAGACAATAGACAATAGGTGCAGGAGGAGGCCATTCGGCCCTTCGAGCCAGCACCGCCATTCAATGTGATCATGGCTGATCATTCTCAATCAGTACCTCGTTCCTGCCTTCTCCCCATACCCCCTGACTCTGCTATCCTTAAGAGCTCTATCTAGCTCTCCCTTGAATGCATTCAGAGAATTGGCCTCCACTGTCTTCTGAGGCAGAGAATTCCACAGATTTACAACTCTCTGACTGAAAAGGTTTTTCCTCATCTCCATTCTAAATGGCCTACCCCTTATTCTTAAACTGTGGTCCCTGGTTCTGGACTCCCCCCAACATTGGGAACACGTTTCCTGCCTCTAACGTGTCCAGCCCCTTAATAATCTTATACGTTTCAATAAGATCCCCTCTCATCCTTCTAAATTCCAGTGTATACAAGCGTAGTCACTCCAGTCTTTCTGCCCTATCTTCCATTTCCATTCTCCCTCGTCTCCCCTTGATAGTTTTTCACCTCAACCACTCCAGACTTTAGAAAATCCCATATTCTTACCACTTTCTGGGAAAAGCCGTTTCTTCCAAATTCCTCACTGGAGGAATTAGTTTTTTTATGGAAGACTGACACAAAACGCTGGAGCAACTCAGCGGGGCCAGGCAGCATCTCTGGAGAGAAGGAATAGGTGACGTTTCGGGATCGATGAAGGAGGGTCTTGACCCAAAACGTCACCCATTCCTTCTCTCCAGGGATGCTGCCTGACCCTGCTGAGTCACTCCAGCATCTTGTGATGATGGAAAGTCCAGGATTGGGGACGTGCAAAATTGGGGAGAGGGGGGTGAGTCAGTCTCAGTCTACCCCATGACAGAAGGGGGAGGAGTTGTACAGTTTGATAGCCACAGGGAAGAAGGATCTCCTGTGGCGTTCTGTGCTGCATCTTGGTGGGACCAGTCTGTTGCTGAAGGTGCTCCTCAGGTTGACCAGTGTGTCATGGAGGGGGTGAGCTGTATTGCCCGGGATGCTCCGCAGTTTGAGGAGCATCCTCCCCTCCAAGACCCACCGCCCATGAATCCAACTCCGCCCCCAGGACGGAGCCGGCCTTCCTGACGAGTTTGTTGATCCTGTTGGGTTCCGCGGCCTTCGCCCTGCTGGGTGTCAGGGGCTATGGAGGGAAGGCAGGAGAATGGGGTTAGGCGGGAGAGATAGAACAGCCATGATGGATCGTGGAGTAGACTTGATGGGCCGAATGGCCTAATTCTGATCCTATCACCTATGAACTTATGACTAATTCATCTCAAAAACCACTCTTCCATTTTTCATTTCATTTCATTTAGAGATACAGCGCGGAAACAGGCCCTTCGGCCCACCGAGTCCGCGCCGCCCAGCGATCCCCACACATTAACCCTATCCTGCACCCACTAGGGACAATTTTTACATTTACCCAGTCAATTAACCTACATACCTGTACGTCTTTGGAGTGTGGGAGGAAACCGAAGATCTCGGAGAAAACCCACGCAGGTCACGGGGAGAACGTACAAACTCCGTACAGACGGCACCCGTAGTCAGGATCGAACCTGAGTCTCCGGCGCTGCATTCGCTGTAAGGCGGCAACTCTACCGCTGCGCCACCGTGCCGCTTCCTTTTCCTTTATGAATTGTGTGAAACCTCGGTTCAGTTTAGCTTATTATCACTTGTACCGAGGTACAGTAGAAAGCTCATGTTGCGTGCTAACTAGTCCGCGGAGAGATAATACATGAGTACAATCAAACTATATTCAGTGGATAAGAGAATAACGTTCAGTACAAGGTCAGGCCAGCCTGATTTTCAGACTTAGTTTTATTGGATTTATCTGTACAATTCTTGGCTGGATTTGCCAAAAAAGTTAATTATTAATTTCATGATTCATCCTGATGGGGTGTCCTGGTTGGCATGGATGAGTTGTGCCGAAGGGCCTGTTTCCATGCTGTATGACTCTAAGAATACAAATCTGGACTTTATCTTGCACTAAACGTTATTCGCTTTAAACTGTATCTGTACACTGACAATTGCTTGATTGTAATCGTGTATAGTCTTTCCGCTGACTGGATGGCACGCAACAACAGAGCTTTTTGCTGTACCTCGGTACACGTGACTATAAACTAAACTACACTGTACCATACAAACCAGGGACGATTTAAATTCCCTAGATCCATCGAGCAGTACACTTGTGAGATGAGTCTGAAGAATTGACTCGACCAGAAACCTCACCTATATTCCCTTTCTCCAGAGATGCCGCCCGACCCGCTGAGTTACTCCAGTGCTCTGTGAAACGTCACCTATCCATGTTCTCCACAGATGCTGCCTGACCCGCTGAGTTACTCCAACACTCTGTGAAACGTCACCTATCCATGTTCTCCAGAGATGCTGCCCGACCTGCTGAGTTACTCCTGCACTCTGTGAAACGTCACCTATCCATGTTCTCCAGAGATGCTGCCCGACCCGCTGAGTTACTCCAGCACTCTGTATCTGTTCTTGTATTGCTTCGCTTTGTTCTGTAAATACAATATGGAATAAATCACCACATTTCCAGTCCAGCAAATAATATTTTGAAAGTAATATGTGATTGGAAAAATGAATGTTTATTAATAACTTCTTTCATTACTCAATACTTCCCGATGTAGACTGGTGAATATTTGTGTTTCCAAATAGGGCTGAGGATTCTGATATTAACGTAAATAGAAATGTCGACACATCAGATGTACGTCAAGATGTCATGCCAATGGTTCTTCATACACTATCTAGAACTGTTGGCTGACGTGTTAATAAGGCAATGTGTGTGGCTACATGAGTGGTGAGACTAAACAGAATTCCTTAGCCCAGTCACCACATACTCTGTTCAAATACCTTTTGAAGAAGTTTAATCCTTTGTAATGCCATACCCTAAAAATGGGATGTTATGTACTGGAGGTTATTTCATTGAAAAGAACATGTCCTCTGTGTAAACTTATAATGTAGAAACAAGGAACGGTAGATGTTGTTTTTTTGTACCAAAGATAGACACAGAGTGCTGGAGTAACTCAACGGGTCAGGCAGCATCTCTGGAGAACATGGATAGGTGACGTTTCACAGGGTGCTGGAGTAACTCAGCGGGTCAGGCAGCATCTCTGGAGAACATGGATAGGTGACGTTTCACAGAGTGCTGGAGTAACTCAGCGGGTCAGGCAGCATCTCTGGAGAACATGGATAGGTGACGTTTCACAGGGTGCTGGAGTAACTCAGCGGGTCAGGCAGCATCTTTGGAGAACATGGATAGGTGACGTTTCACAGAGTGCTGGAGTAACTCAGCGGGTCAGGCAGCATCTCTGGAGAACATGGATAGGTGACGCTTCACAGAGTGCTGGAGTAACTCAGCGGGTCAGGCAGCATCTCTGGAGAACATGGATAGGTGACGGTGAATGAGTTTCCGGGTTGCTAATCATTTCAGCTACATGAAATACTACTCATACTACATGAAACCCGATTTTCAGACAGATTTGTTTGGTTCAAAGGTTGGATTTATCAGTACAATCCTGGGCTGGATTGGCCAAATAAGTTAGAGAGAAATGTGAGGTGTTGCATTTTGGAAAGTCTAAAGAGGGCAGCACCTACACAGTGAATGGTAGGCCCCTGGGGAGTGTTGGAGAGTGGAGAGATCTAGGAGTGCAAGTGCCTGGTTCCTTGAAGGTCGAGTCGCAGGTGGATAAGGTGGTCAAAAAGGCTTTTGGCACTTTGGCCTTGATCAGTCAGATCAGATTGGGCATAGAACTTGGGAGGTCATGTTGCAGTTGTATGAGATGTTGGTGAGGCCACATTTAGAGTATTGTGTTCAGTTCTGGGCACGATGTTATAGGAAAGATGTTGTCAAGTTGGAAAGGGTTTGGAGAAAATTTATGATGATGTTGCCAGGCCTAGAGGGGGTGAATTTTAGATTTAGGTTTAGAGATACAGCGCGGAAACAGGCCCTTCGGCCCACCGAGTCCGCGCCGCCCAGCGATCCCCGCACATTAACACTATCCTACACACACTAGGAACAATTTTTACATTTACCCAATTAATTAACCTACATACCTGCACGTCTTTGGAGTGCGGGAGGAAACCGAAGATGGCGCCCGTAGTCAGGATCGAACCCGTGTCTCCGGCGCTGCATTCGCTGTAAGGCAGCAACTCAAACGCTGCACCACCGTGCCGCCGTTTATAATCGTGCCGAATTATAGGGAGAGGTTGAGTAGGCTGGGTCTCTATTCCTTGGAGCGCAGGAGGATGAGGGGTGACCTTATAGAGGTGTACAAAATCATGAGAGGAATAGATCGGGTAGATGCACAGAGTCTCTTGCCCAGAGTAGGGGAATCGAGGACCAGAGGACATAGGTTCAAGGTGAAGGGGAAAAGATTTAATAGGAATCTGAGGGGTAACTTTTTCACACAAAGGGTGATGGGTGTATGGAACAAGCTGCCAGAGGAGGTAGTTGAGGCTGGGACTATCCCAACATTTGAGGAACAGTTGGACAGGCACATGGATAGGACAGGTTTGGAGGGATATGGACCAAGCGCGGGCAGTTAGGACTAGTATAGCTGGGGCATGTTGTGGGCAAGTTGGGCCGAAGTGCCTGTTTCCATGCTGTGGCACATTATGACTCTATGACACTCTAAGTGAGAAGACATTAAATTGAGTGCAAATAATTTATTGACCCGTACTCGATCCCTGCGTGCACCACATCCACATCAAAGAGGATCGGACATGGGCAACGCACATTGCCGCACTGGTGGGTAAGGCAAAGCAGCGCCTTTACCACCTTAGACAGCTGAGGAAATTCAGAGTGTCTCTGAGGAACCTTCATTGCTTCTACTCTGGGGCTGTAGAGAGCATCCTGTCCGGCAACATCACAGTCTGGTTTGGGAACAGCTCTGCCCAGGACAGGAAGGCCCTGCAGAGAGTAGTGCGTTCGGCAGAACGCACCATGGGAACTACACTCGTCCCCCTGCAGGACCTATACATCAGGAGGTGCAGATCCAGAGCAAGCAAGATCATGAGGGACCCCTGCCACCCCAGCAACGGACTGTTCCAGATGCTACGGTCAGGCAAACGCCTCCGCTGTCACGCTGTGAAAACAGAGAGGATGAGATGGAGTTTCTTCCCACAGGCCATGAGGACTGTTAACTATTATAACTCCAGGGACTAAATTTTGTCTTTTCTGTATTAACTTTAATTTATATGCTGTAACTGTTTTTTTTTGTTGCACAACCCGCAGGCATTGCCACTTTCATTTCACTGCACATCGTGTATGTGTATGTGACAAATAAACTTGACTTGACTTGACATATATTCTCTGCGTTATTCTCTCACTTCCCTGTAAGCTGTAATGAAGTCGGAAATGGCAAGAATTAGGAGCCGGCACAGGATGCAATAAGTGAAGGTTTTTTTTCATCCAGTGTTTGTGTTTCAGAATCCATCACCTCCAGTAATTTTCCTTTGTGATGTTAATCGTGGTTTTTCTGAAGCAACAAATAAATTATTATAATTGGATCTTTCGGCATGCGTTGGCAATTAGTTAATCAACAGTTAGAGTAAATAATAAGCCTGCAGACTCCTGGCCTAACAATAGTAGCGGATATCACACTTTTTGGTCATGAGTTATGTCGGTTTTAGTTTAGCTTAGAGATTCAGCGAGGAAACAAGGCCCTTCGGCCCACCGAGTCTGCGCCGACCAGCGATCCCTGCCCCACTACCCTAAGCACACTAGGGACAATTTTAATAAATGTTTAGGTCATAAATAGTTTAGTCTGTACGCTGGAATATAAAAACATATTTTGAATTCGCCGGAGCCTTGGCCCACACGACTGATCAGTTGAACGTTATAATCGGAAGTCCATCTCAAGGGGCAGTTTTACATTTATACCACAGCCAGTTAACCTTCAAACCTGCACGACTTTGGAGAGTGGGAGGAAACCGAAGATCTCGGAGAAAACCCATGCGGGTCACGGGGAGAACGTACAAACTCCGTACAGACAGCACCCGTGGTCGGGATCGAACCCAGGTCTCTGGCGCCGTGAGGCAGCAACTCTACCGCTGCACCGTATCATTCCTAAGTGCATTTGGGGAGTGGGGCTAAATTCAGCTGCCTTGTCCCGCTGAGCAACTGGTAGGGTGGGGTGGGGTGGGGGAAACCTTTCTTTTATTAGGTCTCTTCCCCGGGGCGCAGCTCGGCCGTGGGGCCTTCCATCGCCCGCGGGGCCTTCCAGCTCGGCCGCTGGACTTAACATCGCCGGCGCGGCTTGGCCGCGGGACGTTTCAGTGCCCGGTGTGGCTCGGCCGCGGGACTTAGCAGCGGCCGTGGTGCCTTCCATCGCCCGGCGCGGCTCGGCCGCTGGACTTAACATCGCCGGCGCGGCTTGGCCGCGGGACGTTTCAGTGCCCGGTGCGGCTCGGCCGCGGGGCCTTCCATCCCCTTGCGGGGGCTGTGCGTGTCGGTTGCTTCGGTAGGGGTCGAGCTGCCTGTCCGTGGGCGCGGGGGGGAAGAGAGTGGAAGTTTTGTTGCCCTCCATCACAGTGAGAGGGTGTTTGAAGTCACTGTGATGGATGTTGGTGTTGGGGTCGGGTGTCCTGTGTTCTTTTCTTTTTTGCTGTGTCTTGTGACTGCTGAAATTTCGTTCGGTATTTATACCGAATGACAATAAAGTTCTGTTATACTGTTATACTGTTATCTGAGGTCCGAGGTGGAGATGGTGAACAGGAAGGCAGAGAGGACCGTCCCAAGGGGCCCCTGTGTTGCTCGTCTCCATGCCCGACACTCAGCCTAGAAATCCTCTGTATAAAAATATACCCCTTCATCCTACCAGATTTATTGAAGTCTGTTCAACACACTCAGCAATTAATTTAACTGTATCAATGGCGAATCAAAACGGCTTCCCTCATTATCGCTAGCTGAGAAAATAATTAGATTTATCCGTACACTCCTGTATCCTTTATCGAACGTTTACGGCCTTTAGATGTAGCTGGAAAACCTGCCGTTTATTTCCTGTCGTTAATGGCCACTGGGGGGGAGGGGGACATGAAGCCAGATTCTCCCACCTGTGTAGTTCTTCTTGCAGAGAGGATCCATCATAATGGATCTTATACATCGATGTATAAGCACTCTTATACATCGGCGAGACCAAACGCAGACTGGGCGATCGCTTCGATGAACACCTTCAATCAGTCCGCCTGGACCTACCTGATCTCCCGGTTGCTCAACACTTTCATTCTCCTTCCCATTCCCACACTGACCTGTCTGTCCTGGACCTCCTCCATTGACAGAGTGAGGTTAAATGCAAATTGGAGGAACAGCACCTCATATTTCTCTTGGGCAGCTTACAGCCCAGTGGTGTATGAATATTGATGTCTCTAACTTCAAGTATCCCCGGCATTCCCTCTCTCTCTCCATCCCTCCCCCACCCAAGTTGCATCAGCTTCTCATTTTCACGCAACAAACAGCTAACAATGGCCTGTTTCCTTTATCGTCGTTAGTTTTTTGCATATCTTTCAATCATTGTTCTTTATATCTCTACATTGCCGTCTAATGATAAGATGGTTGGCTTCTGGCGGTAAGAATTAGTTTAGCTTAGTTTAGAGATACATTGTGGAAACAGGCCCTTCGGCCCACCGAGTCCGTGCCGACCAGCGATCCCCGTACATAACAAGAGGAGTTGAGTATAGGAGCAAAGAGGTCCTTCTGCAGTTGTACAGGGCCCTAGTGAGACCGCACCTGGAGTACTGTGTGCAGTTTTGGTCTCCAAATATGAGGAAGGATATTCTTGCTATTGAGGGCGTGCAGCGTAGGTTTACTAGGTTAATTCCCAGAATGGCGGGACTATCATATGTTGAAAGACTGGAGCGACTAGGCTTGTATACACTGGAATTTAGAAGGATGAGAGGAGATCTTATCGAAACGTATAAGATTATTAAGGGGTTGGACACGTTAGAGGCAGGAAACATATTCCCAATGTTGGGGGAGTCCAGAACAAGGGGCCACAGTTTAAGAATAAGGGGTAGGCCATTTAGAACTGAGATGAGGAAAAACTTTTTCAGTCAGAGAGTTGTGAATCTGTGGAATTCTCTGCCTCAGAAGGTAGTGGAGGCTAATTCTCTGAATGCATTCAAGAGAGAGCTGGATAGAGCTCTTAAGGATAGCGGAGTCAGGGGGTATGGGGAGAAGGTAGGAACGGGGTACTGATTGAGAATGATCAGCCATGATCACATTGAATGGTGGTGCTGGCTCGAAGGGCTGAATGGCCTCCTCCTGCACCTATTGTCTATTGTCTATTGTCTATTAACACCAACCTGCACACACTTGGGACAATTTACACTTATACCAAGTCCTACAAACCTGTACGTCTTTGGAGTGTGGGAGGAAACCAGTGGAGAACGTGCAAACTCCGTGCAGACAGCACCCGTGGTTGGGATCGAACCCGGGTCTCTGGCGCTGCTAGGCAGCGGCACTACCACTGCGCCACCGTGCCGGCCACTGGTAATCGGGAAAGTGACTGTGTCGTTATTCCACACCGGAGAGCGGTGCATTTCTTCCACAGAATGTAAATCACTTGAACTTACTTTGACAAAAATGTTCAACACTCACTGTTTGTTCGGGGTGCTGAGAAACAATGGAGAAGCTGCCAGGTTAGAGTTTCAGATCTGCTCGCTGAAAGTGCTTTGAAGGTGTTGCTGAATTTTCAGAGGTCAATTTAAAAGTGATTTGCATTTCATTGAACAAGATTAGATAATCCAATATTACTGAAAGGATCTCGCACTTATGCAACGTTATTCAGGGGCAGCAAATTCCACCTCTTTAGAATTGGTAACATCTTCAGCGCAATGAAATCCTTCGTTTGGCTATCCTTGAGACTGCTTGCACACAATTCATTAAATCCACCTCCTTGCGTTTCACTCCACTAATATTTTATTCACTTTCTGAAATGTTGGCTCAGTGACAATCCAGATGTGACTAATTTAATTTCTGAATCATAAGTAACAAATGAGTAATAGATCAAAGGTGTTTATTCACAAAATGCTGGAGTAACTCAACAGGTCAGGCAGCATCTCGGGAGAGAAGGAATGGGTGACGTTTCTGTGGTCGAGACCCTTCTTCAGTCTGAGCAGTGTTAGCTGGTCACCACACAGGTGTAGCGCCCCCTGCTTCAGTGTGCTGACAAATGGTCATTGCGTCATTGCATCACTCTGACCTACATGTGTGTGTGTGCGCGCATGTGTGTGTGTGTGTGCGCGCGCATATGTGTGTGTGTGTGTATGTGTGTGCGCGCGCATATGTGTGTGTGTGTGTGTGTGTGTGTGCGCGAGTGTCTTTGTGTGTGTGTGCGCATGTGTGTGAGTGTCTTTGTGTGTGTGCGCGTGTGTGTGTATGTGTGCGTGTGTGTGTGTGCGCATGTGCATGCTTGTGTTTATGTGTGCACATGCATGTGTGTGTGTGTGTGCATGTGTGTGTGTGTGCGTGTGCACGTGTGTGTGTGTGTGCGCACGTGCATGCTTGCGTTTATGTGTGCACATGCATGTGTGTGTGTGGGAGTGAGAGGGAGGGAGGGAGAGAGGCGAGAGAGAGAGAGAGAGAGAGCGTGTGAGAGTGAGCGCGTTAGAGAGAGCAGGTGAGAAAGAGGGCAAGAGTGCGAGAGAGAGAGTGGGAGAGAGTGGGGGAGAGAGAGTGGGAGAGAGTGGGAGAGAGTGGGAGAGAGTGGGGGAGAGAGAGTGGGAGAGAGTGGGAGAGAGTGGGAGAGAGTGGGAGAGAGAGTGGGAGGGAGAGAGAGAGTGGGAGAGAGTGGGAGAGAGTGGGAGAGAGAGAGAGAGAGTGGGAGAGAGTGGGAGAGAGTGGGAGGGAGAGAGAGAGTGGGAGAGAGTGGGAGAAAGGGAGAGAGCTTGTGGGAGAGAGAGAGAGGGGGAGAGAAAGGGAGAGAGAGAGAGAGAGTGGGAGAAAGTGGGTGAGAGAGAGAGAGAGGGAGAGAAAGTGGGTGAGAGAGAGAGAGAGGGAGAGAGCATGTGGGAGAGCGAGAGAGAGAGAGAGAGAGAGAGAGAGAGAGAGAGAGAGAGAGAGAGAGAGAGAGAGAGAGAGAGAGAGAGAGAGAGCTATCAGCAGCCAAGTGGCCATGGAGTCCCTTGACACAAACACAGGCATAATTAATTAAACGTTCACACGCAGCACTGGGATTGAGAGTCGTCAAACACAGGCGAACAACAGAGAGCACACAGCCATTAGGCGGAGCCCGCATGTCATTGGTGTCTGTACACATTGCTGTCTGGACCTTCACTGAAGCCCAGCGTAACACTACAGTTCTGGCTGCAGCAAAGCTGTGTTGTGAGGCTGTGTTCTTAAGGGATTGGACAGGCTAGATGCAGGAAAAATGGTCCCCGTGTTGGGGGAGTCCAGAACCAGGGGTCACACAGTTTAAGAATAAGGGGGTAGGCTATTTAGGACTGAGATGAGGAAAAACCTTTTCACCCAGAGAGTTGTGAATCTGTGGAATTCTCTGCCACAGGAGTCAGTGGAGGCCGATTCACTGGATGTTTTCAAAAAGAGAGTTAGATTTAGCTCTTAGGCTTTGGGGAATCAAGGGAGATGTGGAGAAAGCAGGAACGGGGTACTGATTTTGAATGATCAGCCATGATCATATTGACTGGCGGTGTTACTATGTTTCTATGTTTCTATGTTTCTATTTCATGCCGATTCCCAGGTAGGCTCCCAACATAGGCCAAGAAATGCATTCAGCAGACAAATCCCTTCCATCGAAAGGTAAACATGATCGGGAGAACACATTTCGCGGAAACATCAGCTGTAACGTTTAGGTTTACTAAACGTCCCAGGAGGACAATCCCACTCCTGGCCAATGCCGCATAAAGATGTAAATTGCCGTTTAAGAGTTGTCAGACCTCTTCCTTCGATGAGAGTGGGTGACTGCTGTGCATTTCCTTGGCGGCTCACAAGCTTTCAATGCATTGTCCGAATCAGCAAAAGTGATCCAGTGTTTTAAATCTTCTCAAAGAGTCACAGAGTGATGCAGTGTGGAAACGGGCCCTTCGGCCCAACTTGCCCACACCGGTCAACATGTCCCAGCGACCCTAGTCCCTCCTGCCCGCGTTTGGTCCATATCCCTCCAAACCTGTCCTACCCATGCACCTGTCTAACTGTTTCTTAAACGAGCAGCCTGAAGAGATAGATTTAGATTTAGATTTAGAGATACAGCGCGGAAACAGGCCCTTCGGCCCACCGAGTCCGCGCCGCCCAGCGATCCCCGCACATTAACACTATCCTACACACACTAGGGACAATTTTGACATATTACCCAGTCAATTAACCTACATACCTGTACGTCTTTGGAGGTTGAGGATAGTCCCAGCCTCAACTATCTCCTATGGCTGCTCGTTCCATGCACCCACCACCCTTTGTATGAAAACGTTACCCCTCAGATTCCTATTAAATCTTTTCCCCTTCACCTTGAACCTATGTCCTCTGGTCCTTGATTCACCTACTCTGGGCAAGAGACTCTGTACATCTACCCGATCTATTCCTCTCATGAATTTGTACACCACCATAAGATCAACCCTTCAAGGAATAGGGACCAGCCTACTCAACCTCTCTGTTAGTTTGTGGCTGCAGGTACGATCATAAGTTATAAGAGCAGAATTAGGCCATTCGGCCCAACCTAGTAACCTAATCTCCAATGCTGCCACAGATTAGGTAGCTGTCGTCAATTGGACTATTAAAAGACTCAAGGTTTAGTAACCGAGCGCGGGGCTTTGTTTGGAGAGTATGACTGCCAGGGCAGTTTTTTGTTCTGGGTGTCGGATGTGGGGAATCTGGGAGTCTGATAGTCTTCCAGACATCCACATCTGCGCCAGGTGTGACGAGATGGGGCTCCTAAGGGACCGTATTAGGAACCTGGAGCGGCAGATTGATGACCTCCGTCTGATCAGGGAGAGTGAGGAGGTTATAGATAGGAGTTACAGGGAGGTGGTCACTCCTAGACCACGGGAGGTAGACAAGTGGGTCACTGTTAGGGGGGGCAAGGAACAGAGGCAGGGACTAGGGAGTACCCCGGTGGCTGTACCCCTTGGAAATAAGTACTCCTGTTTAAGTACTGTTGGGGTGGACAGCCTACCTGGGGGTAACGACGGTGCCCGGGCCTCTGGCAAGGAGTCCGGCCCTGTTGCTCAGAAGGGTAGGGAAAGGAAGAGGAGAGCAGTAGTAATAGGGGACTCTATAGTGAGGGGGTCAGATAGGCGTTTCTGTGGACGCAGTCGGGAGACCCGGATGGTGGTTTGCCTCCCTGGTGCCGGTGTCCGGGATGTGTCTGAGCGTGTCCAGGATATCCTGAAAGGGGAGGGAGAGGAGCCAGAGGTCGTGGTACATATAGGTACCAACAATATAGGTAGGATAAGGGAAGAGGTCCTGAAAGGAGAATTCAGGGGGCTAGGAAGAGAGTTAAAAAAAAGGACTTCCAAAGTAATAATCTCAGGCTTACTGCCTGTGCCACGCGATAGTGAGAATAGGAATGGAGTGAGGTGGAGGATAAATACGTGGCTGAGGAACTGGTGCAGGGAGCAGGGTTTCAAGTTTCTGGATCATTGGGACCTCTTCTGGGGGAAGTATGACCTGTACAAAAAGGACGGGTTGCATCTGAACCCGAGGGGAACCAATATCCTGGCGGGGAGATTTGCTAAAATAACTGCGGAGACTTTAAACTAGTACGGTTGGGGGGAGGGACTCAAACACAGATAGCTAATAGGCAGTGTGTGAGGCAGGAGGCAGAAAAGGGAAACACTCAGACCCAATATGTAGGAGAGAAAGAAGGGAAAAGAAATAAACTGAGAATAAGAAATGATGGGTCCCTTAAATGTGTATATTTTAATGCTAGGAGCATTGTAAGAAAGGTGGATGAGCTTAGAGCCTGGATTGACATCTGGAAGTATGATGTTGTGGCGATCAGTGAAACATGGTTGCAGGAGGGTTGCGATTGGCAATTAAATATTCCAGGATTTCATTGTTTCAGATGTGGTAGAATCGGAGGGGCAAGAGGTGGGGGTGTTGCATTGCTTGTCAGGGAGGATATCACAGCAGTGCTTTGGCAGGACAGACTAGAAGGCTCGATTAAGGAGGCTGTTTGGGTGGAACTCAGAAATGAGAAAGGTTTAGCAACACTTATAGGGGTGTATTATAGACCGCCAAATAGGGAACGAGAATTGGAAGAGCAAATATGTAAGGAGATAGCAGATATTAGTAGTAAGCACAGAGTGGTGATTGTGGGTGATTTCAATTTTCCGTATATAGACTGGGAATCACATTCTGTTAAAGGGCTGGATGGTTTGGAGTTTGTAAAATGTGTGCAGGATAGTTTTTTGCAGCAATACGTAGAGGTGCCTACCAGAGAAGGGGCAGTGTTGGACCTCCTGTTAGGAAATGAGATGGGTCAGGTGACGGAGGTATGTGTTGAGGAGCACTTTGGGTCTAGTGATCATAATGCCATTAGTTTCAATATCATTATGGAGAAGGTCAAATCTGGACCAAGGGTTGAGATTTTGGATTGGAGAAAGGCTAATTTTGAGGAGATGAGAAAGGATTTAAAAGGAGTGAAATGGAAATTGTTGTTTTATGAAAAGGATATAATAGAGAAATGGAGGATATTTAAAGGTGAAATTTTGAGAGTACAGAGTCTTTATGTCCCTGTTTGGTGGAAAGGAAAGAATAATAATTTGAAAGAGCCGTGGTTTTCCTGGGAAATTGGACACTTGGTTCGGAAAAAGAGGGAGATATACAATAAATATAAGCGGCAGGGAGTAAATGAGGTTCTTGAGGAATATAAAGAATGTAGAAGGAATCTTAAAAAGGAAATTAGAAAAGCGAAAAAAAGATATGAGGCTGCTTTGGCAAGTAATGTAAAAGTAAACCCCAAGGGGTTCTACAGATATGTCATAGCAAAAGGATAGTGAGGGATAAAATTGGTCCATTAGAGAGTCAGAGTGGACAGCTATGTGCTGAGCCGGAAGAAATGGGGGAGATATTAAACAATTTCTTTTCTTCGGTATTTACCGAGGAGAAGGATATTGAATTATGTGAGGTAAGCGAAACAAGTAGAGTAGTGATGGAAATTAGGAGGATTAAAGAAGAGGAGGTACGGACACTTTTGAAGAATATAAAAGTGGATAAGTCTCCAGGTCCTGATAGGATATTCCCTAGGACATTGAGGGAAGTTAGTGCAGAAATAGCAGGGGCTATGACGGAAATATTTCAAACGTCATTAGAAACAGGGATGGTGCCGGAAGATTGGTGCATTGCGCATGTTGTGCCTTTGTTTAAAAAAGGTTCTAAAAGTAAACCTAGCAATTATAGACCTATTAGTTTGACGTCTGTGGTGGGAAAATTAATGGAAAAGATACTTAGGGACAATATATATAATTATTTGGATAATCAAGGCCTGATTAGAAACAGTCAACATGGATTTGTGCCTGGAAGGTCATGTTTGACTAATCTTCTTGAATTTTTTGAAGAGGTTACCAGGGAAATTGATAAGGGCAAGGCTGTGGATGTTGTCTATATGGACTTCAGTAAGGCATTTGACAAGGTTCCACATGGAAGGTTGATTAAGAAGGTTAGATGGCAGCGCGTGCAGACGCAGCGGCCCCACACTCTCCCGATTTTTCGAGTGTTTTTAATGTTTTATCAAGTTCGTCATGTTTGTCACTTCAACAACTCTGGACAGTCAGCAGTAGACAGTATAGTCGTGAGTTCTTGCTGGACAAGAAAACAACATCATCAACACTGGACGCTACGCTTGCAGAGGAACTTAGCGGCCTCAGAATACTCTGCCTGACCTCGACCTTGGCCTCGAGTGCTGCCCCCCGGCTGGAAAGGAGACACCGCAGGCGGTGTGAGAGGAAGCAGAAGAGGGGTAAGCGCGGAGGCATCCGGGCTAGGCTAGCGGCTAGCCCACACAGACCGGCTATTCCGAGCATGCTAATGGCTAATGTACGCTCACTGGACAATAAAATGGACACTATAAGACTTCTCCGGTCGACCCAGCGTGAGGTGAGGGAATGCTGTGTTTACGTTTTTACGGAAACATGGCTTAATGACAACATCCCGGACTCCGCTGTTCAGCTCGACCGGCTAACATGCTACCGATCGGACAGAGCTACGGTTAGCGGGGGGAAGACTCGCGGCGGCGGTGTGATTGTTTACATCAGTGATGCTTGGTGTCGGGACGCTGTGTTGGTCTACAAACACTGTTCACCGCTGGCGGAGTTTATGGTTGTGAAGTGCCGACCTTTCTACCTCCCGAGGGAGCTAACAGCTATCCTGTTAGTCGCTGTTTACATCCCTCCCAGTTCCAACAACAAGGACAGAGAGGAGGCACTCTGCGAACTGTACCGGGCCATCTCTGAGCAGCAGACAGCACACCCAGATGGCTTTCTCATCGTAGCTGGGGACTTCAACCATGCTAACCTAAAAACTGTCATGCCCAAAGTATACCAGCATGTTGATTTCCCAACACGAGAAAACAACACCTTGGACCTTGTCTACACGACCATCAAAGGAGCATACAAGGCTTCCCCCCTCCCCCACATCGGCCTCTCTGATCACCTCACCGTTCTGCTGAAACCGGCATACAGACCCCGGGTGAAAGTCACCAAACCGGTTTCAAAAGAGGTACGTGTGTGGTCAGAGGACAGCACAGCTGCACTCCAAAACTGCTTTGAGACTACAGACTGGGACATGTTCAAGCAGGCAGCAACATACAACAACACAACCAACATTCAGGAATACACAGAGACAGTTACAGGCTACATCACCAAATGCATTGACGATGTGACCCACACCAGAGCCATCACCATCCGGGCTAACCAGAAGCCATGGCTGACAGGGGAGGTCCATGGGCTGCTGAGGGTCCGCAACGCTGCCTTCAGAGAGGGCAATCCAGCCGGTCTCAGAGCAGCCAGGGCCAACCTTTCCAGTGGCATCAGGAAAGCCAAACAACACTACACCCGGCGCATCACAGCCCACTTCAGTGACAGCAGAGACACACGGAGCCTGTGGAAGGGTATTAGGACTATCACGGACTACAAACCCTTACCACAGACCTGTGACAGTGACACCTCTCTCTTGAACGACCTCAACGGCTTCTTCGCACGCTTTGAAGCACAGAGCAACACACCTGCGCAGAAAACAACTCCCCCCCCCAACGACCAGGCTATTTGTCTGTCTCCAGGCAGTGTGAGGAGCACACTGTTAAGGATTAACACCCGGAAAGCTTCTGGACCTGACAACATTCCTGGTCGTGTGCTAAAAGACTGCGCAGCTGAGCTCACAGATGTCCTCACAGACATCTTCAACATCTCCCTGAGCCAGGCTGTTGTTCCCTTGTGCTTCAAAGAAACCACCATCATACCTGTGCCCAAGAAGTCTTCTCCATCCTGCTTCAACGACTACCGCCCTGTAGCGCTGACTTCAACCATCATGAAGTGCTTCGAGAGGCTGGTCATGAAGCAGATCAGATCCAACCTCCCCCCCTCCCTGGACCCGTTTCAGTTTGCATATCGAGCTAAGCGGTCCACTGAGGATGCCATCTCCTCTGCTCTACACCCAGCCCTCACCCACTTGGACACTAAAAACTCATATGTTAGGATGCTGTTCATAGACTTTAGCTCAGCATTTAACACCATCATCCCCCAGCAGCTGGTTTGTAAACTAACAAATCTGGGCCTCAGCCCCCTTCTCTGCAACTGGCTGCTGGACTTCCTCACTGCCAGACCCCAGTCCGTACGGGTCGGCAGCAACACATCGGACACCATCACGCTGAGTACGGGTGCCCCACAAGGATGTGTGCTAAGCCCCCTGCTCTTCACCTTGCTGACCCATGACTGCACACCCACCTACAGCTCCAACCACTTCGTCAAGTTTGCGGATGACACAACAGTGGTGGGTCTCATCAGCAACAACGACGAGACCCACTACAGGAAGGAGGTGGACCAGCTGGCCGCGTGGTGCACAGACAACAATCTCTTCCTGAATGTGGAGAAAACAAAGGAGATTGTTGTCGACTTCAGGAGAACGCACACCCAACACCCCCACCCACTGACCATCAATGGTGCTGCTGTGGAGCAGGTGAGCAGCACCAAATTCCTGGGGGTGAACATCACCGAGGATCTCTCCTGGAGCAACAACATCACGTCCATCGCCAAGAAAGCCCAGCAGCGCCTCTACTTCCTCCGCAAACTGAAGAGAGCGGGAGCCCCCACACCCATCATGTACACTTTTTACCGAGGTGCCATCGAGAGCATCCTCAGCAGCTGCATCACTGTGTGGTTCGGAAGCTGCACAGCCTCCAGCCGTAAGACCCTGCAGCGCATAGTGAACACTGCTGAGAGGATCACTGGCGCCTCACTCCCAACACTCCTGGTCCTTTACACCACCCGCCTCACCCGCAAAGCATTGAGCATTGTGGGTGACCCCTCCCACCCCTCCAACAGCCTCTTCACCCTCCTGCCTTCAGGGAGAAGGTTTCGCAGCCTGAGGTCAAGCACCACCCGACTAAAGAACAGTTTTTTCCACCAGGCTGTCAGGATGCTGAACTCTCTCCCCTCCCTTCCTCCTCTCTCCCCTGCCCCTATGGGACCTGGACTTTAACACCCCACACACACGCACATCCAGCACCAGACACTTTAAAAAAAAAAAAAATTTGAAGTGACTATATTTTATATTTTATATTTTATGTTGATTGTTGTTTGCTGTGCCTTTTGTTTTATGCACTTTGTTCCTCGGGATTGTGGGAAACGGTATTTCGATTTTCTGTCTGTGTAAACTGGCTGAGGATTGACAATAAAATTGACTTTGACTTGACTTGACTTGACTAAATTGTTGGGTATTAATAGTGAGGTTGCAAGATGGATTCAACAATGGCTGAATGGGAGATACCAGAGGGTAACGGTTGACAATTGTATGTCAGGTTGGAGGCCAGTGTCTAGTGGAGTGCCCCAAGGATCTGTGTTGGGTCCACTGTTGTTTGTCATTTACATTAATGATCTGGATGATGGTGTGGCAAATTGGATTAGTAAATATGCAGATGATACTAAGATAGGTGGAGTAGTTGATAGTGAGGTAGATTTTCAAAGTCTACAGAGAGACTTGGGCCTTTTGGAAGGGTGGGCTGAAAGATGGCAGATGGAGTTTAATGCTGATAAGTGTGAGGTGCTGCATTTTGGTAGGACAAATCAAAATAGGACGTACAGGGTAAATGGTAGGGAATTGAGGAATGCAGTGGAACAGAGGGATCTGGGAATAACTGTGCATTGTTCCCTGAAGGTGGAATCTCATGTGGATAGGGTGGTGAAGAAGGCGTTTGGTATGCTTGCCTTTATAAATCAGAGCATCGAGTATAGAAGTTGGGATGTAATGTTGAAATTGTACAGGGCATTGGTGAGGCCGAATCTGGAGTATGGTGTGCAGTTCTGGTCGCCAAATTATAGGAAGGATGTCGACAAAATGGAGAGGGTACAGAGGAGATTTACTAGAATGTTGCCTGGGTTTCAGCACTTAGGCTACAGAGAGAGGTTGAACAGGTTGGGTCTTTATTCTTTGGAGCGTAGAAGGTTGAGGGGGGACTTGATAGAGGTTTTTAAAATTTTGAGAGGGACGGACAGAGTTGACGTGGGTAGGCTTTTCCCTTTGAGAGTGGGGAAGATTCCAACAAGGGGACATAGCTTCAGAATTGAGGGACAAAGGTTTAGGGGTAACATGAGGGGGAACTTCTTTACTCAGAGGGTTGTGGCTGTATGGAATGGGCTTCCGGTGGAAGTGGTGGAGGCTGGCTCGATTTTATTATTTAAGAGTAAATTGGATAGGTATATGGATAGGAGGGGATTGGAGGGTTATGGTCTGAGTGCAGGTAGATGAGACTAGATCAGGGAGAATGGTCGGCATGGACTGGTAGGGCCGGACAGGCCTGTTTCCATGCTGTAGTTGTTATATGTTGTTATATGTTATAAAGTGCTGGAGTAACTCAGCGGGCTTTTACTCTAAACCCGCACCTGGGGTTCCTTTTTACTTCATTTGGACATAGGTTAAAGGTGAGGGGGGAAAGATATAATCGGAACTTGAGTGGTTAACTTTTTCACAGAGAGGGTGGTGGGTGTATAGGACTGGCTGCCGGTGGAGGTAGTTGAGGCAGGTACTATCGCAACGTTTAAGAAACATTTGGACAGGTACATGGATCGGACAGGTTTTGCGGGACATGGGCACGGAGGTGGGACTAATGCAGATGAGACTATGTGGGCAGGTTGGGCCGGAGGGGTTGTTTCCATGCTGTATGACTTTAGAACGGAGATGAGGAAAAATAAATTCAGTCAGAGAGTTGTAAATCTGTGGAATTCACTGCCTCAGAAGGCAGTGGAGGCCAATTCTCTGAATGCATTCAAGAGAGAGCTAGATAGAGCTCTTAAGGATAGCGGAGTCAGGGGGTATGGGGAGAAGGCAGGAACGGGGTACTGATTGAGAATGCTCAGCCATGATCACATTGAATGGCGGTGCTGGCTCGAAGGGCTGAATGGCCTCCTCTTGCACCTATTGTCTATTGTCTATAGGACTATATTTCCTTTGGTACTGAAACTCTGCTTGTCATGTAAACCATGGGCGAGTGGGTAATAACACATCAACATTTCTCAATCCATCTCTTGGCCTTGATCAATTTTATCCCTTTGCCTCTTGGCACTTCTCAGGGGCGATGTGACGATGGATTATATCAATTATTCAACAGTCTACATAAAGCAAGAGTGCGTTCATGGAAAAATTATTCACGAGGTTTTCAGCAGGTATTTCATAACAAAATCCTTAAAATGTAGAATTTTGACATTGGGAAATAGCAGGGAATTACCATTTGCCTTATTTTGACTTTATTATTCAAAGTTCTAAGCAATATTATTCCACCGGCATTGAAACATACTTTAAAGCACAAATGAAATTTTATGTATTATATACTATAATATTGCATTTTGTAAAAAAGTAATTATGACCATTATTTGCCAGTGCTTGAGGGGCTGTGTTGTAGGGAGAGATTGAGCAGGCTGGGACTCTATTTCTTGGAGCGCTGGAGGATATGGCAATAAAACGCTCTTGACCCTATATGGAATTTGGATAACAGGTATTGATTAGGGATAGTCGGCATGGTTTTGTACATTGGAGAACGTGTCTCATGAATTTGAGTTATTTGAAGAAACAACCACGAAGATTGACAAAGCGAGTGAGAGGTTTTGTTGTTACCTAAAATCGGAGAATTCAATGTTCATGCCACTTGGTTGTGAGCCCCTCTACACAGCGATTCAGCCCCTCTCCATCGGGGACCTGGGGTGGAGGGCACTGCACAGAGGAATCCCTGCAACCTGTTCCTCTCGCGGTTGGTTCACAGACTGGCCAGCCGCCTGCCACTGTTGGGGGCTGGAAGAGTGTGTGTACCACGTGTACATGGAGTGTGTGAGTCTGTGTACCACGTGTACATGGAGTGTGTGAGTCTGTGTACCACGTGTACATGAAGTGTGTGAGGTTGCAGCCCCTGTTCCATTATCTAAAGGGGCTGCTCCTTGCCTTCTGGCTGCACTTCTCACCCACCATCCACATCTTTGGACACCCTGTGCGTAGGGGAGCGGACAGGGCCGAGGATGTCCTGGTTGGGTTGCTCCTGGGCCTGGCCAGGATGGCCATCCGTGACTCACGGCGCCAGGCGGAAGAGGGCTCTGCCCAAGCCGGCTGCATGCCCCGTTTCTGGGGTTACGTCCGTGCCCGGGTGGTGTTGGAGAGGGACTGCGCGCTGCCCACGGGCGGCCTGGGGGATTTCCGGGACCGCTGGGCACCGCGGGGGATTGCATACATCCTGGATAGGGATTGTAATATAGTTATATTATAGTTTCATTTGGTATGTTTGTTTGTATTGTATTCTGGTGCTGGGTTCTGTTTTGTTTTATTGCATCGTCCTCACCTTCTCCATCATGGTCTGGTTTGGCTCAGCCACCAAGCATGACATCCAGAGGCTGCAATGGATCGTTCGATCGGTTGAGAAGGTTGTTGGCTGCAACCTTCCCCCCATTGACGAACTGTACACTGCAAGGGCCAGGAAGCGAGCGGGCAAGATCATCTCTGACCCCTCTCACCCTGGCCACAAACTCTTCGAAGCACTTCCTTCTGGAAGGCGACTCCGGACTATCAAAGCAGCCACAGCCAGACATAAAAACAGCTATTTTTCCCACGAGTAGTAGTTCTACTCAATAACCAAAGTCTGTGGTCTCTTTTGTTGCTCTGGTTTATTTTCACCCGCGTGTTTAGACCGTAATGTTGTATCCTTATTGTTTTGATGTGGTTGTGCTTTATTCTTAATTGTTAACTGTATGTTTGTGTTGTCATTTGTGAGCGGAGCACCAAGGCACATTCCTTGTATATGCATATACTTGGCCAATAAACTTATTCGTTCATTCATTCATTCATTCATTCATTCATTCATTCATTCATTCATTCATTCATATTGTTTTTAAATAATTGAATACATTTTTTTTGATTAAAAAAATAACTGGGGTGTAAGCTGCCCAAGCAGAATATGAGGTGCTGTTCCTCCAGTTTGCCTGTTGCCTCATTCTGTCAGAAGTTGGATGTCACGTTGCTGTTGCACAAGGCGTTGGTGAGGCTGCACTAGGATATTGCGTTCAGTTTTACTCAACTTGCTATTGTAAAGATGATGCCATTTTGTGTTTTTACGACTGTTGGCAGATCAATTTCCCTCCTGGGATAAATAAAGTTCTATCACATCGTATCGTATCGCAAGGCGGAAATGCTGCAGCGATTCGCGAGGATGTTGCCAGGGCTCGAGGGCCTGAGCTACAGGGCGAGGTTGGGCAGGCTGGGACTTTATTCCTTGGAGCGCAGGAGGATGAGGGTTGATCTTATAGAGGTGCACAGAATCATGAGGGGAATAGATAGGGAATCCTTTTCCCAGGGTGGGTGAATCTGGAACCAGAGGAAACAGGGATCAAGGTGAGGGGGGCAAAATTTAATAGGGGCCTGAGGGGCAACATTTTCACACAGAGGGCGGGCGGTGTGTGTATGGAATCAGCTGCCAGAGGAGGTAGTTGAGGTAGGTACAATAACATTTAAAAGACACTAGACAAAGTGGAACCATTGGGCCCAAACCTCTCCTGCATTGGTGCAGTACTCTGTCCTCCCCCCACTCCCCTCTCTCCTCAACCCCCCCTCCCCTCTCCCTTCTCCTCCACTCCCCTTCCCCCCTCCCTCCTCCCTTCTCCTCCACTCCCCCCTTCCTCCTCCCTCCTCCCTCCTCCCCTCCCCCACCTTTTAAACTTTAAAATGTGAATAACTTAAAAAATATAACACCGATTTCAATAAAACTACTTGCATTATCACTAAAGTGACAACGGTGAGTAAGGCGGGCCTAAAATTGTCACGCTATCGTGTACCGTTTTGACTGAAGTTCAGTCACAAACAAGATAACAAACGAAAGTTTTAGTATATAGATGTGTATTAAATCATGAGAGGAATAGATTGGATAGATTCACAGAGTCTCTTGCCCAGAGTAGGTGAATCGAGGACCAGAGGACATAGGTTTAAAGTGAAGGGGAAAAGATTTAATAGGAATCAGAGGGGTAACTTTTTCACACAAAGGGTGATGGGTGTATGGAACGAGCTGCCAGATGAGGTAGTTGAGGCAGGGACTATCCCAACATTTAAGAAACAGTTAGACAGGTATATGGATAGGACAGGTTCGGAGGGATATGGACCAAACGTGGGCAGGTGGGACTAGTATAGCTGGGACATGTTGGCCGGTGTGGGCAAGTTGGGCCGAAGGGCCTGTTTCCACACTGTATCACTCTATGACTCCATGACATTTGCTCAGATACATGGAGAGGAACAGTGTGGGGTATATGGGATAAAAAACACGGATAAATAAGACTAGCTTAGATGGGGGACGGGTCGGCATGGGTGAGTTGGGCTGAATGGCCTGCTTCCATGCTGTATCACTCTATGCATCTATGGTCATTAATTTCTTTTGCATTATTCAAAATATGCAATACAATATTAAAAATGTCTGAAATCGTGCATTATCAGGTAGCCTTGAAAATATTTTTGAAACCAGAGAACATTTATCATCAGTCTCAACTTTGAAATTTTAATGTATTTTTGAAAAATACTACAGTCATGGAAGGAATGAAGCAAATGGATATACAGTACCAATATGTCAGTGCATAGAGTGTAAGAAAATAACTGCAGATGCTGGTACAAATCGAAGGTATCTCTTCACAAAATGCTGGAGTAACTCAGCAGGTCAGGCAGCATCTCAGGAGAGAAGGAATGGGTGACGTTTCGGGTCGAGACCCTTCTTCAGACTGATGAGGTCTGACCAGTGCATTGAGAGATACAAGGGACAGTCTTTCAAGTGCAATAAAATATCGCAACCTTCCTTTGTCGTAAAGACTGACACAAATGAAATCAATTGGATAATATTCAAATGTGGACACAAGGGACTGCAGATGGTTTACAAAATAACACACAAAGAGTTGGAGTAACTCAGCGGGTCAGGCAGCATCTCTGGAGAACATGGATAGGTGACGTTTCACAGAGTGCTGGAGTAACTCAGCGGTTAACTCATTAACACCCTTCTTCGGACATGAAACGTCACCTATCCATGTTCTCCAGAGATGCTGCCTGACCCGCTGAGTTACTCCAGCACTCTGTGAAACGTCACCTATCCATGGAGGCAGCCTCCAGAGATGCAGCCTGACCCGCTGAGTTACTCCAGCACTCCGTGCCTATCCTACATTTCCTTTAAACTTTACCCCTCTCACCTTAAAGCTGTCCCCCATAGTACTTGAATTTTCCATCCTGGGTAAAAGGTTCTGGCTGTCTACCCTATCTACGCCTCTCATAAATAAAAACAAGTTCTACTGTAGAAGCAGTCTTCTGACATAAGGACATGTGTAACTGGTAACTTCCTGTCTTTTTTTATCCCTAAGCACACTCATCGATTAGCTTCATAATTGTCCACATATATCATTGTATTCAGTGGGGACCGGCGTGATTTAATCCCCACCAGTAACACACTCATCACCATTTGTAGAAACAACACATTTATAATGCTATTGCGGAAAGACACAGAGCAGAGGAGATTGTCACTCACTAATTTAGTAGTTGTATTTCAACATGGCAAAATGCCCTGCTAGAGTGACTTTGTAAATATAATCGAAGAAAACTCAGCAACTGTCTGCCTTATTAATGCCTCACATAGTTTTATATACTTTAGTTTTGTTTACTGTAGAGATACACCGTGGAAACAGGCCCTTCGGCCCACCGAGTCCGCGCCGACCAGCGATCCGTATACTAACAATATCCTGCACACACAAGGGACAATTTACAATTTTACTGAAGCCAATTACACTTCCGGCACGGTGGCGCAGCGGTAGAGTTGCTGCCTTACAGCGAATGCAGCGCCGGAGACTCAGGTTCGATCCCGACTACGGGCGCCGTCTGTACGGAGTTTGTACGTTCTCCCCGTGACCTGCGTGGGTTTTCTCCGAGATCTTCGGTTTCCTCCCACACTCCAAAGACGTACAGGTATGTAGGTTAATTGGCTGGGCAAATGTAAAAATTGTCCCTAGTGGCGGGGATCGCTGGGCGGCGCGGACCCAGTGGGCCTAAGGGCCTGTTTCTGCGCTGTATCTCTAAATCTAAATCTAAACTACAAACCTGCACGTCTTTGGAGTGTGGGAGGAAACCGGAGCACCCGGAGAAAACCCTCGCAGGTCACGGGGAGAGCGTACAAACTCCGTACAGACAGCACCCGTGGTCTGGATCTCTGGCCCTGTGAGGCAGCAACTCTACCGCTGCGCCTACGTCTACCATGCCAGCACTTACTTCCAGTAGTTTTATATCTCCTCTGCCACAGCAAATATCTGAAACTAAATAAGTTACAACACATAAAACATTAAAAACATTAAAAACTTGGATTGCTTCGAAAGTCAGAGTTTGATAGGAGTATATTAAACTATGTGAGGCATGGTGTGTATGAAGGAACTGCAGATGCTGGTTTACACCGAAGATATAGACAATAGACAATAGACAATAGGTGCAGGAGTAGGCCATTCGGCCCTTCGAGCCAGCACCACCATTCAATGTGATCATAGCTGATCATTCTCAATCAGTACCCTGTTCCTGCCTTCTCCCCATACCCCCTGACTCCACTATAAGTCATAGGAGCAGAATTAGGCCATTCAGCCCATCAAGTCTACTCCGCCATTCAATCATGGCTGATCTATCTCTCCCTCTCAATCCCATTCTCCTGCCTTCTACCCATAACCCCTGACACACGTACTAATCAAGAATCTATCTATCTCTGCCTTAACAATATCCACTGACTTGGCCTCCACAGCCTTCTGTGGCAAAGAATTCCACAGATTCACTACCCCCTGACTAAAGAAATTCCTCCTCATCTCCTTCCTAAAGAAACGTCCTTTAATTCTAAGGCTATAACCTCTGGTCCTAGACTCTCCCACTAGTGGAAACATCCTCTACACATCCACTCTATCCAAGTCTTTCACTATTCTGCACGTTTCAATGAGGCCCCCCTTCATTCTTCTAAACTCCAGCGAGTGCAGGCCCAGTGGTGGAAGAAGGGGTGGCAGGGTGGTGCAGCGGGTAGAGCCGCTACCTCACAGCGCCAGGGACCCGGGTTCGATCCCGACTACGGGTGCAGTCTGTATGGAGTTTGTACGTGCTCCCTGTAACCTGCGTGGGTTTTCTCCGGGTGCTCCGGTTTCCTCCCACACTTCAAAGACGTCGACGTTTGTAGGTTAATTGGCTTGGTATGAATGTAAATTGCCCCTAATTGGCTTGGTGAAATTGTGCAAAAATTGTCCCCAGTGTGTGTAGGACAGTGATAGTGTGTGGGGGTCGCTGGTCGGTGTGGTCTCGGTGGGCCGAAGGGCCTGCTGTATCTCTAAACTAGACTAAACGTGGTGGTGCGGTGTGTTAGTTTGGGATGAGAATTAGTGACGCTGAATTCTGTAGGGAGCAGCCACATGAGGGGATACAAATTGTATGTCATGGGAGGAGAGATTTTGATTTCAGATGGCATTCCCATGGCCAATTAGCGGGCAGTGAGGACGGGTTCCAAGCTCGAGATCCTTGTCACGAGGCCGTTGTTAGTACAGAGCGGAGAGACATCTAATTATTCTCACAGAAGGCAACGGAATAAGAGGTTAAAAAGGAAAGATTATTATTAGCAGAACTGTATCTTGACTCCCACATCGGCAGCTGGTGTGACCTAATAAATACATGTATAAATGAATCAGGTAAGTAACGCGATTCACAGTTATTAGCGTGTACACGAGGGATGCTTAATTATTCACGGTTGTATCTTTTTTACACTTTGGAGGGGGGGTGGAGAGAGGGTATTTTTGATCCAAATGCAAGCTCAGAAAGGCAAGCAGTTTGCAATGCAAAGTCACACAGTTAATCAGATATGTGTAGGAAGGAACTGCAGATGCTGGTTTAAACCGATGGGTAGACACAGAATGCTGGAGTAACTCAACGGGTCAGGCAGTATCTCTGGAGAGAAGGAATGGGTGATGTTTCGGGTCGAGACCCTTCTTCAGTCTGTGAAAACCTTCTGCGGTTGATTTTCCCTATTAACAAAGGAACTGCAGGAAAAAAGACAGCCATTCCCAGAGGAATGTGGGGGGAGGGAGGTATGGGGGGAGAGGGGGAGGTCATAAGGTCATACGCGATCGGAGCAGAATTAGGCCATTCAGCCCACCACGTCTACTCCGCCATTCAATCACGGCTGGTCTATCTCTCCCTCCTAACCCCACTCTCCTGCCTTCTCCCCATAACCCCTGACATCCGTACTAATCAAGAATCTATCTATCTCTGCATTAAAAATATCCACTGACTTGGCCTCCACTGCCTTTTGTGGCAAAGAGTTCCACAGATTCACCACCCTTGGACTAAAGAAATTCCTCCCCATCTACTTCCTAAAGAGACGCCCTATTATTCTGAGGCCGTGGCCTCTAGTGGAAACATCCTCTCCACATCCACTCTATCCAAGCCTTTCTCTATTCTGTACGTTTCAATGAGATCTCCCCCCTCATTCTTCTCAACTCCAACGAGGTGACACACTGGTCAACTTGAGGAGCACCTTTAGCAACAGACTGGTTCCCCCAGAATGCAGCACAGAACGCCACAGGAGATCCTTCTTCCCTGTGGCCATCAAACTGTACAACTCCTCCCCCTTCTGTCGTGGGGTAGACTGAGACTGACTCCCCCCACCTCCCCATTTTTTGCACATCCCCCAATCCTTTCCACTCTTCACTTTAATTTCATGTTTCATGTATTTTGTGTTTTGTGACTGTTGGCAGATCAATTTCTCTCCTGGGATAAATAATGTTCTATCGAGTCGTACCGCCCAGTGCCGTTAAATGCTTATCATAGGTTAACCTGCAAAGGTGGGGGAGGTGGGGGGGAGGGGAGAGGGGCAGGGGAGAGGAGGTTCCCAAGGCCTTAAGGAGCTGCGAAATGATAAATGCATTGTCGTCATTCCATGGCATCCACTGAATAATTTCCTGAAATTATTCATTAATACAAGGCAGAATTGGAAATGTCAAACTGTTCAGAGATTCATGTCTTATTTAGTTTAGTGATACAGTGTGGAAACAGGCTCTTCGGCCCACCGAGCCCTGGCCGACTGGCAGCCGCCCGTACACTAATTCGATGTCATCCCAATTTCGCATCCCGCACACTGGAGACAATTTACAGAAGCGGCACGGTGGCGCAGTGGTAGAGTTGCCGCCTTACAGCGAATGCAGCGCCGGAGACTCAGGTTCGACGCTGACTACGGGCGCCATCTTTACGGAGTTTGTACGTTCTCCCCGTGACCTGCGTAGGTTTTCTCCGAGATCTTCGGTTTCCTCCCACACTCCAAAGACGTACAGGTATGTAGGTTAATTGGCTGGGCAAATGTAAAAAATTGTCCCTAGTGTGTGTAGGATAGTGTTAGTGTGCAGGATCGCTGGGCACTAAGTTTTACTAAGCCAGTTAACCTACAAATCTGCACGTCTTTGGAGTGGGGGAGGAAACCGGAGCACCCGGAGAAAACCCACGCAGGTCACAGGGAGAACGTACAAACTCCGTAAAGACAGCACCCGTGGTCAGGATTGAACCCGGGTCCCTGGTGCTGTGAAGCAGCAACTCTACCGCCGCGCCACCGTGTCATCCCAGCTTTGCTATTTCAAACGTTACCTGACAACTTATGACAATCTGTTCCTCTAGTTGTGGAATCAAGAAGCGAAGGTCTTGGGCATAAGGTGAGAGGGGCAAGGTTTAATATGAACCTGAGAGACGGCTATTTCATTCAGAGAGTGGTGGGTGTGTGGAGTGAGCTGTAGAGGAGGCAGTTGAGGGCAGGGTCTATAACAGCATATGAAAGGCATTTGGGACAGGTACATGGATAGATAAGGTTTAAGAGGGAAATGTGCAGGAAGGAACTGCAGATGCTGGTTTAAACCGAAGATAGACACAAAAAGCTGCAGTAAAACTCAGCGGGGCAGGCAGCACCTCTGGAGGGAAGAAGGGTCTCGACCCGAAACGTCACCCATTCCTTCCCTCCAGAGATGCCGCCAGTCCCGCTGAGTTACTCCAGCATTTTGTGTCTATCAATAGGTTTAGAGGGATATGGGACAAATGTGGGCAAATGGGACTAGCTGGACGGGGTATCTCGGTCGTCATGGATAGGTTGGGCTGAAGGGCCTGTTTCTGTGCTGTGACTCTGTGGCAAACTTTTAAAACTGTTTCCAATACAATAACAATACAATATATCTTTATTGTCATTGCACAGGGGTACAACGAGATTGGGAATGCGCCTCCCATACGATGCAATAAATTAATTGGCTAGTCAGTATTAATTTAAACAACCCAATGAAACAAATTGGAACAGTTTTAAAACAGAATAAAGTGCAAGTAGATCTGTGCCGGTTCACTGTGCGATGTGACCATCCGGCTCAGCAGGACCGGTTCATAGCAGCTATGGCCCTGGGGATGAAGCTGTTCCTGAGTCTGGAGGTGCGGGCGTAGAAGGCCTTGTATCGTCTGCCCGATGGTAGAGGTTCGAACAGACTGTTGCAGGGGTGTGTTTCAGCCAATTTTAGAAAGACACATGTCTGCCGTGAACAATGTTGGAATGCACCTAATGATCTATTTTTGAATTATTATATGGCAGATGCGAATGTAGATCAGTTCAATATTTCCATGATTAAAAATTGTTATCATTGGGTCTCAGGGCGAGGCCGATTCCATTTGGGATAACTTTCCAACATTTAGAACGAACCAATCTCCAGGTAACTTTCCAGAACTTTGTGCAGTAGGTTACACAGCTGGGTAGAAATTAGTTAGGGGGCTAAAAATACTTTCACACAACCTGCCTGATTTTAGTCACTGTCTGTTTATGTTCGGCACAGCCCATCTGCCAATGGTTATGAGTCACACTTCAACCTTTCAGCTTTCATTACGCACATAATTCCCTTCATATTCTGTGAAACAAACATTTTTAACCCCTTGTGTACTGTGCATACCATTCATTAAGACAAGGGTCAAAGAGTCATAGAGTGATACGGTGTGGAAACAGGCTCTTCGGCCCAACTTGCCCACACCGGCCAACATGTCCCAGTTACACTAGTCCCACCTGCCTGCGCTTGGTCCATAGCCCTTCCAAACCTGTCCTATCCATGTATCTGTCTAACTGTTTCTTAAACGTTGGGATAGTCCCAGCCTCAACTATCTCCTCTGGCAGCTTGTTCCATACACCCACCACCCTTTGTGTGAAAAAGCAACCCCTCGGATTCCTATTAAATCTTTTCCCCTTGACCTTGAACATATGTCCTCTGCTCCTCGATTCCCCCACTCTGGGTAAGAGACTCTGTGCATCTACCCGATCTATTCCTCTTATGATTTGGTACACCTCTATCAGATAAGAGTGAGAGAGCTTCCGCGATGAGCTGATGGGATCACAGCTTAAGGATAAGGGGGAAGTCTTTTAGGACCGAGATGAGAAAACATTTCTTCACACAGAGAGTGGTGAGTCTGTGGAATTCTCTGCCACAGAAGGTAGTTGAGGCCAGTTCATTGGCTGTATTTAAGAGGGAGTTAGATGTGGCCCTTGTGGCTAAAGGGATCAGGGGGTATGGAGAGAAGGCAGGTACGGGATACTGAGTTGGATGATCAGCCATGATCATATTGAATGGCGGTGCAGGCTCGAAGGGCCGAATGGCCTCCTCCCGCACCTATTTTCTATGTTTCTATGTTTCTATGTTTCTAAAGCTTGCGAAAGCTTCGTATCGTCTGAAAACCTCCAGGGTCAAGAAAAGCTTCTTCCCAACAACCAACTCCTCCAAAGACGTACAGGTTTGAAGGTTCATTGGCTTGGTGTTTGTGTAACTTGTCCCTGGTGTGTGTAGGATAGTGTTAGTGTGCGGTGATCGCTGGTCAGTGCGGACTCGGTGGGCCGAAGGGCCTGTTTCCGCGCTGCATCTCTAAACTAAACTAAACTAACTGTCAGGTTCTTACACACCGCACACAACACTAACTGCACCATGAATTACAAACTGTCTCAGTTGCACTAAGGACCTGGGGCTTTTGCCATAATATTGTAGATTTTTGATTTGTTGATTTGTTATCTGTTGCGTACACGTTTACATGCCTAGTTACGCTGCTACTAGTAAGAATGTCATTGTTCTGTTGTTGGTACATATGACAATTAAACACTCTTGACTCTTGTAAGAGAAGGAATGGGTGACGTTTTGGGTCGAGACCCTTCTTCAGTCTCGACCCAAAACGTCACCCATTCCTTCTCTCCCGAGATGCTGCCTGACCTGCTGAGTTACTCCAACATTTTGTGAATAAATACCTTCGATTTGTACCAGCATCTGCAGTTATCTTCTTATATTATGATTCTTGTAAGAATTGGGCCTGCAAACTGCTGGAAAATTATCAGAAGCACAGAGTTGTGGACGCAGCCCAGACCAACACGCAAACCAACCTCCATCCATTGACTCCATCTACACCTCGCCCTGCCTCGGCAAGGCCAGCAGCATAATCAAGGACCAGTCTCACCCCAGTCATTCCCTCTTCTCCCCTCTCCCATCAGGCAAAAGGTACAGAAATGTGAAAATGGACACCTCCAGATTCAGGGACAGTTTCTTCCCAGCTGTTATCAGACAACCGAACCATCCTACCACAACTAGATAGCAGTCCTGGCCTCCCATCTACCTAATGGGAGACCGTCGGACTATCTTTAATCCGGCTTTATTGGACTTTACCTTGCGCTAAACGTTATTCCTTTATCCTGTATCTGTACACTGCGGACGGCTCGATTGTAATCGTGTATAGTCTTTCTGCTGACTGGTTAACACGCAACAAAAGCTTTTCACTGTACCTCGGTACACGTGACAATAATAAACTAAACTAATACTTTGCAAAATGGTCTAATTGATTCTGTTAACCCTAAGAGCTATATCTAACTCTCTCTTGAAAACATCCAGTGAATTGGCTTCCACTGCCTTCTGTACCAGAGAATTCCACAGATTCACAACTCTCTGGGTGAAACCTATCCATGCTTTAGACCCACATGGTTTAAAGAGGTAAAGCTGCCTAATCTAGCACCTAATGAGTAGGAAGGAACTGCAGATGCTGGTTTACATCGAAGATAGACACAAAGTTGTGGAGTAACTCAGCGGGACAGGCAGCATCTCTGGAGAGAAGGAATGGATGAAGTTTGGGGTCGAGACCCTTCTTCAGATGGGTAATATCTACGTTTTTGTGTAGAATATCTCACAAATGTTCTTTCTTGGCTGTCACTAAATTCAAGTTTACATTTGAAACTTCATCCCCAGGGCCATAGCTGCTATGAATATAGAGCCGGATGGTCACATCGCACAGTGATCCGGCACAGATCTACTTGCACTTTATTCTGTCTTAAAACTGTTACAATTTGTTTCGTTGGGTTGTTGTTGTTTAAATTAATTAAATTATTGCATCGTATGGGAGGCGCATTCCCAATCTCGTTGTACCCCTGTACAATGACAATAAAGATATATTGTATTGTCTTGTATTGTATTGAAATGTTCCTAATTATTTGGGACAAAGATATATTTCTCTCCGACATAGACTGTCTCCAAAGATAAGGGGAAACTGTCTGCAAGTCAGGATGGTGCTTACAGAAACAGAATAAAGATATTACATTGATGTCTGAAAATCAGAGACAGGTCATTTAGGGATAAAGAGGAGATATTTCTACTCTAAAAGAGGCAGGTACATCTCTGGTATTTTCTATTTCAGAAGGTTGAATGGGGCCAAGTCATTGACTGTATTTAAAACTGAGATGGGTAGATTTAGCTTTCGATTTAGGTTTATTATTACACGTGCTTTAGGTTTATGTTTATTATTAGGTTTATTGTCACACATACCAAGGTGCAGGGAAAAGCTTTGTTTTACATGCTCTCCAAACAGATCAGATATTATCAAACATAAATACAATCAGGTCCAACTCAAGTACAATAGGTATAATATATATACAATAATATATATATATATATAGGTATATATATATATATACAATAATATATATATATATATATATATATATATATATGGTATTTCTGTGTATATGTGTATATATATATATGCAGTACCTGTCCCTATACCTCTGTCCTTTTGTTCTTTGTACCTCTTCTTATCTCTCGTCTCCATCTCCCCTGCCTCTCAGTCTGAAGAAGGGTCTCGACCCGAAACGTCACCCATTCCCTGTCGCCAGAGATGCTGCCTGTCCCGCTGAGTTACTCCAGCACTTTGTGTCTACCTTCGGTGTAAACCAGCATCTTACAGTGCCTTCTACTGTGTTTACATATTGTGTTGTGCTGCTGCAAGTAAGAATGTCATTGTTCTGTCCGGGACACACGACAATAAAACACTCTCGACTCTTGGCAGATAAATTGAGGCCACATGATATGAATGTACCCCTCAACCACCATTGAAACCTTTATCTCTCCATTTCCCCCCCAAAAGGTTTCGGCGGGAAGTTTGGGATGACTAAATTTGGGCTGATCAGAACTTTCTTCCCTGGAAACGATCCAGCGTGATCACATTATTAATAGCAGCTCGACTGAAGCAAGAAACAATGACAGCATCACAGGTGAGTTTTTTAAAAATCTTTGCGAGCCTGTGATGTTTAAATTGGATTTGAAGGGAGTGTGATTATTTTCCACCGACTTCATCTGATTGTTTCCCAGGATGTTTCTGCAAACTGCCTCTCTTTTTGATTTTTGTTGTTTTGAAGGTTTGAAGTTCACGAAGAGGTGGGTGTTCCATCTCTCCTTCCCCTTGCTGCTCGGAGTATCTCTCGCTGCATGTGGTAGCGATGCAGAGACGCACATCAGAGAGCTCCACATCAGACTAACCTCGCCACGTTCATCCCACGTCAGGTCGCATTTATCAAGAAGCCATCTCCTTTTGTTGCGTTTCCTCTCCGGCTTTGAACCCTCCTGGTGAAACACAGTCCCCTCGACCTCGATCCCCACTACCTTTAAGCAACCTTGGCAACTTACCCCCGACCCCTGCTCCCACTATGTTCCGGCAGTAAATGGCCACCATTTTTTTTAAATTTAATTTTTCTAAAATTTAAAACGATTATATATTTATTTACCTTCAAGCAACCTTGCCAGCGGTTGTATAAAATTAAAATCAACATTAACATAAAAATTGAAAATCGAAAAAATATTTAAATCAAAAATCAAAAATCAAAAGAATAAATTTAAAATAATTAATTAAATAATAATAATAATAATAATAATAATAATAATAATAATAATAATAATAATAATAATAATAATAATAATAATAATAATAATAATAATAATAATAATAATAATAATAATCAAATACAAATAAAAAATAAATAAAAATAAAAATAAAAACATAAATGTAAATGTAAATGTAAATGTAAATGTAAAAATAAAAATAAAAGTAAATAAATAAATAAATAAATAAATAGATAAATAAATAAATAAATAAATAAATAAATAGATAAATAAATAGATAAATAATTAAATAAATAGATAAATAAACAGATAAACAAATAAATAAATAAATGAATAAATGGATAGATGGATAAATGGATAAATAATAAATAAATAAATAAACGTTTAAAGATTAAAACATTTTAAAAGTGGCAATTACTGCTGGAATAAAGTGAGATGAGGGATAGGGGTGAATTGCCAAAGTTGCTTGAAAGAAATTAATCTTCATTGCAATTTTTAAAAAATAGATCTGTAAGAAAGTAGTTCAGGGAAATAAAACAATTTCTGTATCGGTGACTATACTGAGCAGTCTAGGAAGGAACTGCTGATGCTGATTTAAACCGAAGATAGACACAGTAACACAGCAGCATCTCTGGAGAGAAGGAATGGGTGACTTTTCAGGTCGAGACCTTTCTTCGAAACGTCACCCATTCCTGCTCTCCAGAGATGCTTCCTGTCCCGCTGAGTTACTCCAGCATTTTGTAACCACACTGGACAGTATCAGGTAAGACGCAACACTGATGGAGAGTTAGTTAAACACAGTGGTCTTCCCCACCAACAACTTACAATTATTATCCAGCAAGTGAGAATTTCATTGTTCCATTTCAGGACAAATGTCAATAAAACACTCTTGACTCTTGAAGGATTTCATGTTCCAACGTTTTTCCTATTTGAACAGGGGTTTAAAATTATGGACCATCAAAACAGCATAACATAACACTCACATGATAACTTTAGCACCTGTTATGCGGATTGTGAATGTTAAACTCTGGGTTAATGGACCATAAAACTTTGGTTCCCTCCCTCATTCCAAAGACGTGCAGGTTTGTAGGTTAATTGACCTCTGTAAATTGTCCCTAGTGTGCAGGGAGTGGATGGGAAAGTCAGGTGCAATGAAACTAATGTGAATGGATTTCCAAGCTGTATCGTTCAATCGATCAATTAATCAATCTGATGAATGATTCACTGATACTTTATTGCCACATTACCGAGGTGCAATGAAATTCTTTGTTTTTGCTGATTCAATTATTATATATAATGTATATATTGTAATGTATACACCGATCAGCCAAAGCATTATGACCACCTGCCTAATATGCTGTTGGCCATCGGGGACCTGGGGTAGAGGGTACTGCACCGAGGAGTGTGTGAGTCTGTGTACCACGTGTACATGGAGTGTGTGAGTCTGTGTTCCACGTGTACATGGAGTGTGTGAGTCTGTGTACCACGTGTACGTGGAGTGTGTGAGGTTGCAGCCCCTGTTTCAATATCTAAAGGGGCTGCCCCTTGCCTTCTGGCTGCACTTCTCACCCACCGTCCTCATCTTTGGACACCCTGTGCGTAGGGGAGAGGGCGGGGCTGAAGATGGCCTGGTTGGGTTGCTCCTGGGCCTGGCCAAGCTGGCCATCCGCGACTCATGGCGCCAGGCGGAAGAGGGCTCTGCACGAGCCGGCTGCCTGCCCCGTTTCTGGGGTTACGTCCACGCCCGGGTGGTGTTGGAGAGGGCCCGCGCGCTGTCCACGGGCACCCTGGAGGATTTCCGGGACCGCTGGGCACCGCGGGGGGTTGGATGCATCATGGATAGGGATTGTAATATAGTTGTATAATAGTTTCATTTGGTATATTTGTTTGTATAGTATTCTGGTGATGGGTTCTGTTTTGCTTTATTGCATTGTAAATATATATTTTTTTTAATCGAATACATTTTTTTATTTAAAAAACAAATGCTGTTGGTCCTCCGTGTGCAGCCCCATACGCAGCAGGGTGCGATGCACTGTGTATTGTGACACATTCCTCCCGTGACCACCATTAAAATGTTCTGTGATTTGTGCCACAGTAGACCTTCTGTCAATTCGGACCAGACGGGATAGCCTTCGTTGCCATCGCGCATCGATGAGCCTTGGGCGCCCAACACCCTGTCTGTCGCCGGTTTGTGGTTTGTCCCTCCTCGGACCTCTGTCGGTAGGTGCTCACCACTGCTGACCAGGAACACCCCACAAGCCTTGCCATTTCAGAGATGCTCTGACCCAGTTGTTTGGCCATAACAATTTGGCCCTTGTCAAAGTCGCTCAGGTCTTTACTCCTGCCCATTTCTCCTGCATCCAACACATCAGCTTCAAGAACAGACTGTTCACTTGCTGCCTAATATATTCCACCCCTTGACATGTGCCTTAGTAACACGATAATCAATGTAATTCACTTTGCCTGTCAGTGGTCATAATGTTTTGGCTGATCGGTGTATATGTATATGAACATCTTTCTAATGATTCTCTTTCATCAACTTAACAATTGCCAAGATTCTACAGAAACAAGGAACTGCAGGTGTTGTTTTACAAATAAAGATAAAAATTGCTGGAGTAACAGCGGGTCATGCAGCATCTCTGGAGAACATGGATAGGTGATGTTTCACAGAGTGCTGGAGTAACTCAGCGGGCCAGGCAGCAGCTCGGGAGAACATGGATAAGCGACATTTTGGGTCAGTACACATCCCCAATTCTCCCACACCAGAGATGCTGCCTGTCCCACTGAGTTATTCACACAATTTGTCATTTGTTTTATAATAAAGAGAATATCGTCACACACCATGGAAGGCAAGATCCAATCTATGCAACTCAGCTACTTTAAAACATAGAAAATAGGTGCAGGAGTAGGCCATTCAGCCCATCGAGCCAGCACTGCCTTTCAATATGATCATGGCTGATCATCCAGAATCAGTACCCCATCCCTGCTTTCTGCCCATATCCCTTGATTCCGTTCCCCCGAAGAGCTATATCTGACTCTGAGTGGGTTAGTAGGGGGAGGAGAGGGGGATAAGGGGGGATTGAGTAGGGGGAGGAGAGGGGGATAAGGGGGGATTGAGAGTGCTAAAATACAAGAGAGGCTTTGGGTCTAGGCCTCACTCAATCATACCCTCTCCCCTTCCCTGCCCCCCCCCCCCTCTACGAGGAATGGGCCCAACGGGTCCACTTGGTCTAATAAATTACTAAAATGTGCAGGAAGGAACTGCAGATGCTAGTTTAGGGCCTCACCCAAAACATGAACATGTTGCTTTTTTCCACAGATGCTGAGTTACTCCAGCACTCTGTGAAACGTTACCTATCCATGTTCTCCAGAGATGCTGCCTGACCCGCTGAGTTACTCCAGCACTCTGTGAAACGTTACCTATCCATGTTCTCCAGAGATGCTGCCTGACCCGCTGAGTTACTCCAGCGCTCTGTGAAACGTCACCTATCCATGTTCCCCAGAGATGCTGCCTGACCCGCTGAGTTACCCCAGCACTTTGTGTCTAAATTACTAAAATGTTGCCAAATGTAGGGGTTGAGGAATAGAGATGTTTTTCAATGCCACCCAATGTTTGAGTTTTTAACTTTGTGAAGAACAATCTGGATAATTCAATTGGCCATGTTGCCATTGTTGTTATGAATGAGAACATCACCCCTGGCGGTAATGGATCGCGATCAATACATCGCAAGTAATTACTCGTTTTGGTTCCCGCTTGGGTGGAGAGTACCTGCAATATGTCATGGGCACATAATCCAAAAACCTACTAATGTGTAGGATGAAATTTAGGCGGTTCGGTGGCATAGCGGTAGAGTTGCTGCCTCACAACGCCAGAGACCCGGGTTCGATCCCGACTACGGGTGCTGTCTACGGAGTTTGTACGTCTTCCCCGTGACCACGTGGGTTTTCTCCGAGATCTCCGGTTTCCTTCCACACTCTAAAGATGTACAGGTCCGTAGGTCAGTTGGCTTCGTAAAATTGTAAACTGTCCCCAGTGCGTGGAGGATAGTGTTAGCGCGCGGGGATCGCTGGTCGGCATGGACTCGGTGGGCCGAAGGGCCTGTTTCTGCGCTATATCTTTAAACCAAACTGAACTGAACTGAACTGCAGATGGTGGTTTGCACCGAAGATAGACACATGTTGCTGGAGTAACTCAGCGGGACAGGCAGCATCTCTGGAGAGAAGGAATGGGTGACGTTTTGGTTCGAGACTCTGGTTCTCAGTCTGAAAAATGGTCTCGACCCAAAACTCCTGTTCACGCATTTTACAGACAGTTGAGGATGTCTGTTGTGGCAGAGTGAGATGTTAATCACAAAATACAGATTTCACTGTCTTGTTACTTCTCACCAGTAAGCTGAGACTTGTCGAGGCAACTCTTAGCCTCTCTGATGAGGGACTTTCCAGATGCAAGGTGGCACAAGTAAACTGCTACTGCTCGCTGACGTGGTCACGGCTGCTCAAACACACGGCTTCTGCAGTCAATCTGCATGGCCGAGAAATTAATAGCACAGGAATGAACAGCAGATAGACACAAAAAGCTGGAGTAACTCAGCGGGTCAGGCAGCATCTCTGGAGAGAAGGAATAGATGACATTTGGGGTCGAGACTCTTCTCGAGAAGGATGTCGACCCGAAACGTTACCCATTGCTTCAAGTCCTGCTGAGTTACTCCAGCATTTTGTGTCTATAAACGAGTAGCTTCGGATTCCTCTGGACAATGCTCGTTGCACAAGATATCGTCGATGGTGATATCAGAAGGTTGTTGATGGAGGGTTGCACGCAGCGGGGGAAGCAGATGGCTTGCCCCAGGCCTGGCCTACAGGGTAGCATCCTCATGCAAAACCATCCTTGCTAATGATGGTCCCTAAAGCTACAGGTCATCCTTCCTTCGTTCAGCTAGAAATGAAAAATGAAAAGGCCGGCACGGCAGCGCAGCGGGTGGAGCTGCTGCCTCACAGCACCGGACACCCTGAGTTCAATCCCGACTACGGGTGCTGTCTGTACAGAGTTTGTACGTTCTCCCCGTGACCTGCGTGGGTTTTCTCCGAGATCTTCGGTTTCCTCCCACACTCCAAAGACGTACAGGCTTGCAGGTTAATTTCCTTGGTATAAATGTACAATTGTCCTTAGTGTGTAGGATAGTGTTAGTCTGCAAGGATCGTTGGTCGGTGCGGACTCGGTGGGCCGAAGGGCCTGTTTCCACACTGTATCTCTAAACTAAACTAAACTAAACAAATGACCCGCTGAGTTACTCCAGCACTTTGTGTCTAACTTTGGTATCAACCAGGATCTGCAATTCTTTGTTTCTACAAACAGGCCTGTGGCCCACCAGCTGTTTGTTGTGTAAGAAAATAACTGCAGATGCTGGTACAAATCAAAGGTATTTATTCACAAAATGCTCCAAAGACGTACAGGTATGTAGGTTAATTGGCTGGGTAAATGTAAAAAAAATTGTCCCTAGTGGGTGTAGGATAGTGTTAATGTACGGGGATCACTGGGCGGCACGGACTTGGAGGGCCGAAAAGGCCTGTTTCCGGCTGTATATATATGATATGATATGATGATAACTCAGCAGGGCAGGCAGCAGCTCAGGAGACAAGGAATGGGTGACGTTTCGGGTCGAGACCCTTCTTCAGTTTGTTGTGTTGTCAGTGGGAATAAAGACAGAAAGTAAGAGAGGAGAAGAGCAGGTGTACCTTGTCCTGCCTCCCACAGCAGGCCGCCCGTGAACGAGCCTCATCACACCCTCATGTCGGGCGATCTTACACGGGTGTATAAAATCATCAGAGGAATAGATCGGGTAGACGCACAGAGTCTCTTGCCCAGAGTAGGGTAATCGAGGACCAGAGGACATAGGTTTCAAGTGAAGGGGAATAGGTTTAATAGGAATCTGAGGGGTAACTTTTTCACACAAAGGGTATGGAACAAGCTGCTGGAGGAGGTAGTTGAGGCTGGGACTATCCCACTGTTTAAGAAACAGACAGGTACATGGATAGTGTTGTGATACTGCAAGGACTACTTTGTTGTATCACAAGGACTACTTTGTTTGCCTGTGTAGCAACGTGTATGTAAGAGATTGAGGTGATTAGGTGGTCACTCTGGTTCCAGGTGGCCACGGAATAAACAGCCTGGATTTAAGTTCCAGCATTATAACCTTTTAAACACGTGTACTTGTGGTCCGTCCAGAGTCATAACAAAGATATAACAGATACCGCACCACGAAGTACAACAGATAGGACAGGTTTGGAGGGATATGGGCCAAACGCGGGCAGGTGGGGCTAGTGTAGCTGGGGCATGTTGGGCGGCGTGGGCAAGTTGGGCATTGGGGCCTGTTTCCACACTGCGTGACTCTATGACTCTGAGTGTGAATTGCCAAAGTGGTGATATTCATTTCCCATGAATCACTCGGCACTTCCACCCCCTGCAAAAGCGGCAGATTTTCTCGGCTGTATTTCCATGGTAACCACTAGTATGACGGAGATGAGGATGACAACAGACCCCCACCGTCCCCACAAAGACAATAGTTGTACAAACAGACCTCGAATCACCTGCTGCTCCCAACATTCGCTGAACACCTGCGCTCGGTCCGCATTAAACAAACTGATCTCCCGGTGGCCGAGCACTTCAACTCCCCCTCCCATTCCCAGTCTGACCTTTCAGTCATGGGCCTCCTCCAGTGCCATAGTGAGGCCCACCGGAAATTGGAGGAACAGCACCTCATATTTCGCCTGGGCAGTTTGCAGACCAGTGGTATGAACATCGACTTCTCCAACTTTAGATAGTTCCTCTGTCCCTCCCTTCCCCTCCTCCTTCCCAGATCTCCCTCTATCTTCCTGTCTCCACCTATATTCTTCCTTTGTCCCGCCCCCCTGACATCATTCTGAAGAAGGGTCTCGACCCGAAACGTCACCCATTCCTTCTCTCCCGAGATGCTGCCTGACCTGCTGAGTTACTCCAGCATTTTGTGAATAAATCGATTTGTACCAGCATCTGCAGTTATTTTCTTATGCTCCCAACATTCAGTTCAGTTCAGTTTCAGTTTAGTTTATTGTCACATGTACTGAGGTACAGTGAAAAGCTTTTTGTTGCGTGCTAACCAGTCAGCAGAAAGACCATACAGCCATTTACAGTGTACAGATACATGATAAGGAAATAACGTTTAGTGCAAGATAAAGCCAGCAAAGTCCGATCAAGGATAGTCCGAGGGTCACCAATGAGGTAGATAGTAGTTCAGGACCGCTCTCTGGTTGTTGAAGGATGGTTCAGTTGCCTGATAACGGCTGGGAAGAAACTGACCCTGAATCTGGAGGTGTGTGTTTTCACACTTCTGAACACCATTTGCCCGATGGGAGAGGGGAGAAGTGGGAGTGACCGTGGTGTTTTGGTGGCAATGGGAAGTGATTAAAATAGTTGAGAACTCTTGTACCAGGATAACCATCTGTAACACATCGACTGCTGACTGGTTCAAAACACCTCAGATGTATATGTTTATCTTAAAATCCCTAGAATTATTAAAGGAGGGGCAGCACAGTGGAGTAAATCTAATTGCCTACATCAAGAGTTCGGCACGTTGGCGCAGCGGTCGAGTTGCTGCCTCAGCGGGTCAGGCAGCATCTCTGGAGAACACGGATAGGCGACGTTTCAGAGTGCTGGAGTAACTCAGCGGGTCAGGCAGCATCTCTGGACAACATGGGTTGGCGATGTTTTGGGTTGGGACCCTTCTTCAGACTGAACTGTCCCGACCTGATACGCCACCTATCCATGCTCTCCAGAGATGCTGCCTGACCCGCTGAGTTACTCCAGCACTCTGTGAAACGTCACCTATCCATGTTCTCCAGAGATGCTGCCTGACCCGCTGAGTTACTCCAGCACTCTGTGAAACGTCACCTATCCATGTTCTCCAGAGATGCTGCCTGACCCGCTGAGTTACTCCAGCACTCTGTGAAACGTCACCTATCCATGTTCCCCAGAGATGCTGCCTGACCCGCTGAGTTACTCCAGTACTCTGTGTGTTTCTTTGTTAAACCTCCACCTGCGTGGAACTGTGCAAAGATTCAGTGTGGGGGTTGTTTCTGCTTCTTGCCTTCATGACGTAATTGTGACTTCTACGTGTGTCACCGTGTGGCTGTGCGAGATTTTTCATCCAAGGTACTCATTAACTTCACAGCTAAAACAGTGACTGAGAAGAATGCTGTTCTTCATTGTGCATTAAAAGTCTGATTCCAATCTCACATTCAGTCAGGTTAATAATTGGGGGAGTAACATGTAATTTCCTTAGATCCCTTAATTACATGCTTCATTATTTATTCACGGTTCAGCCTAATCAAATTAGATCCTGGCATGGTATATTTTAAATTGATTTTGTCGGGGCTGTTTTCAAGGTTTGTTCTCCAGCAAGCTAAAACACTTGTCGGCTTCTCACTCCACCCTGTGCACTGGGCAAAGAACGTGAGACACAGGAGCAGAATTAGGCTATTCGGCCCATCAAGTCCGCTCCGCCCTTCTATCATAGCTGATGGCTTAATGGTGCTTTTATTGTCACAAACCCAAATAGAAACATAGAAATATTGTAAATCGGTGCAGGGGTAGGCCATTCGGCCCTTCGGCCCAGCACCGCCATTCAATATGATCATGGCTGATCATCCAAAATCAATACCCCGTTCCTGCTTTCTCCCCGTATCTCTTGATTCCGTTAGCCCCAACAGCTAAGTCCAACTTGCTCTTGATAACATCCAGTGAATCGGCCTCCACTGCTTTCTGTGGCAGTGAATTCCACAGATTCACAACTCTCTGGGTGAAAAGGCTTTTCCTCATCTCAGTCCCAAATGGCCTACCCCTTGTTCTTAAACTGTGACCCCTGGTTCTGAACTCCCCCCAACATCGGGAACATTTTTCCTGCATTTAGCCAGCAACTCTGCCACTGCTTGCTGCCCTGTTCTATGTAGATGCAAGGATCTGCAGATGGTGGTTTACAAAAAAAAGACACAAAGTGCAGGAGTAACTCAGCGGGTCAGGCAGTATCTCTGGAGTACATGGATAGGTGACGTTTCACAGAGTGCTGGAGTAACTCAGCGGGTCAGGCAGCATCTCTGGGGAACATGGATAGGTGACGTTTCACAGAGTGCTGCAGTAACTCAGCGGGTCAGGCAGCATCTCTGGAGTACATGGATAGGTGATGTTTTGGGTCAGGATTCTTCTTCAGACTGATTATTGAGCGGCGTTGGGTGGGAAAAGAAAGCTTATTCCCCTGTTACCTACAGCCTGTTAGCTGCCGGGCTTTGTCTGGCCCCTCTACTCTTCGAGCTCTCTGCGTTACACCAATTCCTGGATTTCAAAAAAAAAGTTAATTTAAACATTTGAAAGATTGTACAGCAATCGCCTCAAAACAAAATAGCAATATTGGAACATAACGAATATAACAACAGAAAAACAGTTATGACAGAGTGATCAGTAAATGTGGTGCATGGTGGAGCCAGATTCATAGCTTGTTACTTAAACTGAGATGACATTTCCATTGCAATGAAACACTCCCACTCATAATTTTTTCAATATTTTTGCTGTAATGTTATTTAAAATAAAAATATACAAATGGGTTGTCGGCTGGGGATTGTGGATGGCAGGAGAGTGCTGATATAAACTTGTGTAAGAAAGAAACAGCAGATGCTGATTTAAAAGCAAAGATATGCACAAAAAGCTGGAGTAACTCAGAGGGACAGGCAGCATCTCTGGAGGGAAGGAATGGGTGACGTTTCGGGTCGAGACCCTTCTTCAGACTTGCTGGCTTCAAAAAATCCCTCCTTTTTACACTGTGGTGCAAAAGGTGTTTATTAGTTTACTCAATGTAAGCATCAAGAGGGAGCTGGATAGAGCTCTTAAGGATAGCAGAGTGAGGGGGTATGGGGAGAAGGCAGGAACGGGGTACTGATTGAGAATGATCAGCCATGATCACATTGAATGGCGGTGTTGGCTCGAAGGGCCGAATGACCTCTTCCTGCACCTATTGTCTATTGTCTATTGTCTATTGTCTATTGTCTGTTGTCATCGTGCAATAAAATAACTAAGTCAAACTATTCTTTCAATAATCTGCGCGGACTCTGAATATCGCAATGGCTGCCTAGACCTGCAGCACCTGACCTCCCGGTTGCCAAACACTTTTAACTCCCCCTCCCATTCCCACACTGACCTTCCTGTCCTGGGCCTCCTCCACTGTCAGAACGAGGCCTGGAGCCTGGGAATGGATGTCAAGTATCCCAGCAGGCTTCGGGAGGATGCTACCAGCTGGAGGCAGACAGAGCGAAAATGGTGGAGCCAGGAGAACAAAGGAGCTGAGTGAAAAGGGTCACGTCATTGACATCTGGTGGGAGCAGAGCTGAGGGTACCTTCACGGCCAGGCAGTGCGGCCTTGAGAAGATAAGGTGCCTGGAACGGACATATTGCAAAGTAACTCTACAATGACAAGGAGGCATGAACAAACGACATAATTAAGAACTGATAACGAATGAAGATGTGTTTTGTTCATTCAGCCCATGGAGGGGTGACAGCTTGAAACGATTGACTGTAAAGCCATGAGAGCCTTGGGTTCGAACCAGGGCTTCCTTTCGAAGATGGAAAGAAAATTAATATATAAGAATGGCAGTCCGAGACATCAACGGTGACAACCCGGGAACAACCATCGTGAGAAGGAGGCAATTCTCTGCCACAGAAGGCAGTGGAGGCCAATTCACTGGATGAATTTAAAAGAGAGTTAGAGAGAGCTCTAGGGGCTAGTGGAATCAAGGGATATGGGGAGAAGGCAGGCACGGGTTACTGATTGTGGACGATCAGCCATGATCACAATGAATGGCGGTGCTGGCTCAAAGGGCCAAATGGCCTCCTCCTACACCTATTTTCTGTTTCTATGTTTCTATGGACCTGAGTTCGAAGCTCAGAGAAGACTACACCCTACCAACAGAGTGAATAGACAATAGACAATAGACAATAGGTGCAGGAGTAGGCCATTCAGCCCTTCGAGCCAGCACCGCCATTCAATGCGATCATGGCTGATCACTCTCAATCAGTACCCCGTTCCTGCCTTCTCCCCATACCCCCTCACTCTGCTATCCTTAAGAGCTCTATCCAGCTCTCTCTTGAAAGCATCCAACGAACTGGCCTCCACTGCCTTCTGAGGCAGAGAATTCCACACCTTCACCACTCTCTGACTGAAAAAGTTCTTCCTCATCTCCGTTCTAAATGGCCTACCCCTTATTCTTAAACTGTGGCCCCTTGTTCTGGACTCCCCCAACATTGGGAACATGTTTCCTGCCTCTAATGTGTCCAATCCCCTAATTATCTTATATGTTTCAATAAGATCCCCCCTCATCCTTCTAAATTCCAGTGTATACAAGCCCAATCGCTCCAGCCTTTCAACATACGACAGTCCCGCCATTCCGGGAATTAACCTAGTGAACCTACTCTGCACGCCCTCCATAGCAAGAATATCCTTCCTCAAATTTGGAGACCAAAACTGCACACAGTACTCCAGGTGCGGTCTCACCAGTGCCCAGTACAACTGTAGAAGGACCTCTTTGGTCCTATACTCAACTCCTCTTGTTACGAAGGCCAACATTCCATTGGCTTTCTTCACTGCCTGCTGTACCTGCATGCTTCTGGCCAATTCATTCACACGGGTAATATCTGACTCCCAAGTCATGAGCTTTGTGATTTAGTTTAAGAAGTGATGTTGAAATAGTAAAGTAAATGAGAAGTTATTAGCAGTCAATTGTTTGCATGCATGTTTAAAGTTACTCAAGTGTTCATAAAGTCAAGTCAATTTTATTTGTGTAGCACATTTAAAAACAACCCACGTTGACCAAAGTGCTGTACATCAGTTCAGGTACTAAGAATGGACATACAATGGCACACAAGCATAACAGCACATACATAAACAGTTCACAGCGCCCCTTCAGAGGGCCTCAAACCCTAGGGAGTAGAAATAGGTTTTGAGCCTGGACTTAAAGGAGTCGATGGAGGGGGCAGTTCTGATGGGGAGAGGGATGCTGTTCCACAGTCTAAGTTTAAAGATTAAGTTGTACAAAACTAAAATTGTTTTATTAAAAAACTAAAATTAAAAAACGAAGATTGTTCCCGATGTTGGGGAAGTCCAGAACCAGGGGTCACAGCTTAAGGATAAGGGGGAAGTCTTTTAGGACTGAGATGAGAAAACATTTCTTCACACAGAGAGTGGTGAGTCTGTGGAATTCTCTGCCACAGAAGGTAGTTGAGGCCAGTTCATTGGCTATATTTAAGAGGGAGTTAGATGTGGCCCTTGTGGCTAAAGGGATCAGGGGGTATGGAGAGAAGGCAGGTACAGGTTACTGAGCTGGATGATCAGCCATGATCATATTGAATGGTGGTGCAGGCTCGAAGGGCCGAATGGCCTACTCCTGCACCTATTTTCTATGTCTATGTCTATGTCTAAACAAAACCTTGGTTTAGAATCTTTTGTTCGACACGTCAGTTGACACCCAATAGAGTTAATAGGGTCAACAGGCCCAACACAAAATGAAGGAACAGCACCTCATATTTTGCTTGGGTACCTTACACCCCAGTGGTAAGATTTTGATTTCTCTAACTTCAAGTAACCCCGGCATCCCCTCTCTCTTGATCCCTCCCACACACAAGTCACACCAGCTTCATGGTCATCTTGTTGAGTCTCATTGTTTGCAACTCATTTTCACCTAGCTCACAACTAACAATGGCCTGTTTCCTTTATCATTGTTACTTTTTTGCATATCTTTCATTCATTTGTTCTACATCTCTCTATATTACCGTCTATTTCTCTCGTTTCCCTTTCCCTTGACTCTCAGTCTGAAGAACGGTCTCGACCCGAAACGTCACCTATTCCTTTTCTCCAGAGATGCTGCCTGACCCGCTGAGTTACTCCAGCATTTTATGTCCGTCTTCGGTTTAAACCAGGCACCTGCAGTTCTTTCCTGCAAATATAGTTTAGTTTAGTTTGGAGATACAGTGTGGAAACAGGCCCTTTGGCCCCACCATGTCCGCACTGACCAGCGATCCTCACACACTAGCACTATCCTACACACACGAGGGACAATTTACATTTATACCAAGCCAATTAATCTACAAACCTGTATGTCTTTGGAGTGTGGGAGGAAACCGGAGCACCCGAGGAAAACCCACGTGGTCACGGGGAGAACGTACAAACTCCGTACAGGCAGCACCCATAATCAGGAAATGTAAATTGTCCCTAGCTTGCGTAGGATAGCGTTAATGTGCGGGGATCGCTGGTCAGCGCAGACTCGGTGGGCCGAAGGGCCTGTTTCTGACCTGTGTCTCTAAACTAAACTAATCCATGTTCTCCAGTGATGCTGCCTGAACCGCTGAGTTACTCCTGCACTCTGTGAAACGTCACCTATCCATGTTCTCCAGAGACGCTGCCTGACCCGCTGAGTTACTCCAACTATTATTGCAGGGTGTGTGTCTTTGCCGATGTCTTTGAGATGGATTATTACGGACACAGGAACTGTTCACTGCCTTCATGAGGAGTGATAATGTGTGGTTGATTTTTGATAGATACTATTTGAGTAATAGCAATTCTTTTGAAACGACAATAGTTTGAAATCACCAGTGTCAACGCAGGGACAAACATCATTGTGGTGATACTTCCTCTGAAGGAAGATCGATACTATCACTGCTGGAGATGACTTCAATCTAGCTTGATTTACTGAGAAACTACAGGGCTCTGTTGTGTTATTTTTATTGAACAAAAGATCAGACCTTTGGATTGTAAACTGATTTCACGTTGAAAAGTATACTCAGATCTTAACACACGCATGTACATACACACACACACACACACACACACACACACACACACACACACACACACACACACACACACACACACACACACACACACACACACACACACACACACACACACACACACACACATGCACACACACACACACACACACACATGCACATGCATACACACACGCACACACGCACACACACAGACATGCACACGCACACACGCAGATACACAGACACACACACACAGACACACACAAACACACACAAACACACACACACACACACACACACACACACACACACACACACACACACACACACACACACATGCACACACACACACACACACATGCACATGCATACACACACGCACACACGCACACACACAGACATGCACACGCACACACGCAGATACACAGACACACACACACAGACACACACAAACACACACAAACACATACACACACACACACACACACACACACACACACACACACACACACACAGACACAAACCCACAGACACGCACGTACGCACAGACACGCGCACACACACATGTACATATACACCTGCAAACACACGCTCACATACACACACGCACGTACACACGTACAGACACACAAGTACACACACACCCACGTGTACACACATACACACCATGTGTACACACACACACACACACACACACACACACACACACACACACACACACACACACACACACACACACACACACACACACACACACACACACACACACACACACACACACACAATCTTCAATAATTCATTGAGTGAATTGATTGAAAGATGCAGCATGGAAATAGGCCCTTCGGCCCACTGATTGCATGTTGACCATCGATCTGGATAGTTCTATGTTAACCTACTTTCTTATCCACTACCTACACACGAGGGGCAATTTACAGAGGGCCAATTAACCCACAACCCTGCACCTCTTTGAAGTGTGGAAGGAAACCGGAGCACCCGAAGGAAACCCACGCGGTCACAGGGAGAATGTACAAACTCCACACAGACAGCACCCGAGGTCAGGATCAAACTAGTGATTTTTGCTTTGCAGTTTTTTCCCCATTCTCCCTGCGACAATCAGTCCGACAAAGGATCCCAACCCAATACATCACTTATCCATGTTCTCCAGGGTCGCTACCTGACCTGCTGAGTTACTCCAGCGTATTGTGTCTATCTCCTCGCATGGAAACCCAGAAGCAATGATTTCCATTCTGTGACCAACTGATGACAAATCTTATCACAAGTGCCACAAAATTTAACATTCCTCTCCCAGTCCTAGTGTCTTTTCAATGCTATTATAGTCCCCCACCTCAACTACCTCCTCAAGCAGCTCGATCCATACACCCACCACCCTCTGTGTAAAAAACGTTGCCCCTCAGATTCCTACTAAATATTTCCCCTCAAACCTTAAATCTATCCCCTCTGGTTCTTGATTCCCCAACTCTGGGTAAAAGACTGTGCATTCACCCTATCTAGTCCAGCCTGAGAAATGTAACGTAGAAACAAAGAAATGCAGATGCTTGTTTATACCAAAGATAGGCACAAAGTGCTGGAGTAACTCAGTGGGTCAGGCAGCATCTCTGGAGAGAAGGAATGGGTGACGTTTCGGGTCGAGACCCTTCTTCAGACTCGTCATCCACGCAAGGAGCGTTTATAAACCAAAAGGCAGGACTTGCATGAGGTAATGGCATGAACATGCCAATAATCCAACGTGAATTGGTGATATTTTAATTACAGAACAAATAATGCTGAGCCAGTGGTTGCAAATGTGAGCTTGAACTGAGATCACCAAATAATGAAAGTGAACAGAAATGATTTGGAGAGACAGGTTGATCCATTTGCATTTGTCCTCATTTAATGTGTTGAGGTGGCTGTCTCACCAAGATCCATATTATGAAGTCATTTAGGAGCAATGATCTTTCTCCATTCATGTTGTTCCATCGTCCATTCTCGCTGTTGACTTTAGTTTAGAGATACAGGGCGGAAAGAGGCCCTTCGGCCCACTGAGCCCGCACCGACCAGTGATCCCCGTACACTAACACTATCCTACACACACTCCGGACAATATACACATACACACACCAAGCCAATTAACCTAAAAAACTGTACATCTTTGGAGTGTGGGAGGAAACCGAAGATCTCAGAGAAAACCCACGCAGGTCACGGGGAGAATGTACAAACATACAGCGCCTGTAGTCGGGACCGAACCCGGGTCTCTGGCGCTGTGAGGCAGCAACTCTACCGCTGCACCACCGTTCCACCCTAAATCTAATGTACTAAATCCAAATTAAACTAAGATCATACACTCACTATTAGAAAAAGGCCTAAATTACTTGCATTTACTTTGACTTGCATTTTGTATCAACCGTTGCAATATTTTCCTTCTGACATAACTGTGTGAATCCACCGTACAATTCAGTGTGACATCGTATTGACGTCAGCCTTGGTTTTGGTTTTACTGAATTCAATTCCATAACGTTAAATACCATTTCTTCTGAAAGACTTGCTTATTTTGTTTAGTTAGTTTTAGTTTATTGTCACGTGTAATGAGGTACAGTGAAAAGCTTCTGTTGCGTGCTAACCAGTCAGTAGAAAGACAATACATGATTACAATCAAGCCATTTGCAGTGTACAGACACATCATAAAGAGAATAACGTTTAGTGCAAAGCCTGCAAAGTCCGATCAAGGATAGTCCAAGGATCACCAGTGGGCACCAATGTAATCATGTAGTGTCTTTCCACTGACTGGTCAGCATGCCAGTGGTTCACGTATTTAGTGTATTAGAGTCACAGAGTCACAGAGTGATACAGCGTAGAAACAGGTCCTTCGGCCCAACTTGCCCACACCGGCCAACAATGTCCCAGCTACACTAGTCCCACCTGCCCGTATTTGGCCCATATCCCTCCAAACCTGTCCGATCCATATACTTGTCTAACTGTTTCTTAAACTTGTGAAAGTCCCAGCATCAACTACCTCCTCTGGCAGCTTGTTCCATACACCCACCACCCTTTGTGTGAAAATGTTACCCCTCAGATTCCTATTAAATCTTTTCCCCTTCACCTTAAAGCCACAGTATGTCCTCTGGTCCTCGATTCCTCTACTCTGGGCAAGAGACTCTGTGCATCTACCTATCTATTCCTCTCATGATTTTATACACTGTATGTACCCTCTGTAAAAACACAGAATTTCACCGTACATAGGCACATGTAACAATAGAGTACCATTCACTAAAGTAACATTGAAAATTTAGCCCAATGTCGAGCAAACTCCACAAAATGGATGTATTTGCATCAATGGGTTTCGGTAAACATGCTTTCATGAGTGGAATAATTATTATTGAAATAATTAATGACACCTACACAGAGGGCTATTAAAATCTCATTACCGCTTCTGTTATAAGTAAAGTTCATTTCTAAGAAATGATACGTCAGAAATAGCGTCCGTTTTTTCCCCCGTCTTTTTCATAAAGTGCAGAATGTCAAAAGGCAGATTAAAATCCTTATTTTAATTTAAAGGCAAGGCATTGAGTTCTTATTTTGTAGATGAGATGAATCATGCTAAACCATTTGGTATAAGATCGTTATGCTGAATATTTGGCATTACATTCAGGAAACCGCAAAGACAGGTTGTAATGTAAGACATTGGGTCAATTTTGATGCCATCTGCAGGGGTTGAGAAGAAGGATGGTTCTAGAAAAACATGATAAATAACATAAACTGGGAGTAAGCAAGTTTCTTTTAAAACACTGCAAATACGTACATTAATCTTTATTAGAAGGGACAGAGCCGGCTGTACTTTTTGAGGAGGCTCTGCTCCTTCAACGTCTGCAGTGAGATGCTGCAGATGTTCTATCAATCGGTGGTGGCCAGTGCCATCTTCTTCGCTGCCTTGTGCTGGGGCAGCAGAGCGAAGGCCGCGGATGCCAACAGGATCAACAAACTCATCAGGAAGGATGGCTCCGTCCTGGGGGCAGAGTTGGATTCACGGGGGGTGGTCTTGGAGGGAGGATGCTCCTCAAACTGCAGAGCATCCTGGACAATACCAGTGACACACTGGTCAACCTGAGGAGCACCTTCAGCAACAGACTGGTCCCACCAAGATGCAGCACAGAACGCCACAGGAGATCCTTCTTCCCTGTGGCTATCAAACTGTGCAACTCCTCCCCCTTCTGTCGTGGGGTAGACTGAGACTGACCCCCCTCCCCCCCTCCCCAATCTTTGCACGTCCACAATCCTTTCCAATCGTCACTTTAATTTCATCTTTCATGTATTTTATGTTTTATGACTATTGGAAGATAAATTCCCTCCTGGGATAAATGAAGTTCTATCATATCGTATCATATGTGTATCGTTCCGTACTGTATCGTATTATAATTTGACATTCAACCATTATACGACACAACTACAGACCATATTATTTAACAAGTCTATGCCACATTTTTATCTTCTTACCCTTCTATGCTGTCTCATGTATTTACCCGGTTTCTCAAAATATAGATATTTGCAGCCTTTAGAGTATTATCATATCATCATATATATACAGCCGGAAACAGGCCTTTTCGGCCCTCCAAGTCCGTGCCGCCCAGTGATCCCCGCACATTAACACTATCCTCCACCCACTAGGGACAATTTTTACATTTACCCAGCCAATTAACCTACATACCTGTACGTCTTTGGAGTGTGGGAGGAAACCGAAGATCTCGGAGAAAACCCACGCAGGTCACGGGGAGAACGTACAAACTCCTTACAGTGCAGCACCCGTAGTCAAGATCGAACCTGAGTCTCCGGCGCTGCATTCGCTGTAAAGCAGCAACTCTACCCAGTATTGTGTTCAATTCTGGGCACCATGTTATTGGAATGGTGTTGCCAAGCTGGGAAGGGTGCAGAGAATGTGTGGGAAGGAACTGCAGATGCTAGTTTACATTGAAGATGGATGCAAACTGCTGGAGTAACTCAGCGGGTCAGGCAGCATCTCTGGATGGAAGGAATGGGTGACGTTTCGGGTCGAGACCCTTCTTCACACTGAGAGTCTGGGGGGAGAGAGAGACAAAGAGATAAGGAGGGGTAAGGTGTGAAAATGAGACATTAAAAGAGATGTGGCTCAAGGGAAATGTAGAATAGATCATTGTTAGGTGACACCAAAGCAAACGGATATAAAATGTAATTGGGTCAGCCAGACTGGTCGGAGAACTGGGAAGGGGGAGGGATGGAGAGAGAAGGAAAGCAAGGGTTACTTGAAGTGAGGGAAGTCAATATTCATACCGCTGGGGTGTAAGCTGCCCAAGCAAAATACTGTATATGTTTATTTGGATCTTATAGAAACATATAAAATTATTAAGGGATTGGACAGGCAAGATGCAGGGAAAATGTTCCCGATGTTGGGGGTGTCCAGAACCAGGGCCCACAGTTTAAGAATAAAAGGGTTAGGCCATTTAGGTCTGGGATGAGGAAAAACCTTTTCACCCAGAGAGTTGTGAATCTGTGGAATTCTCTGCCGCAGAAGGCAGTGGAGGCCAATTCACTGGATGTTTTCAAGAGAGAGTTAGACAAAGCTCTTTGGGCTAACGGAATCAAGGGATACGGGGAAAAAGCAGGAACGGGGTACATTTTCTGGATGATCAGCCATGATCATATTGAATGGCGGTGCTGGCTCGAAGGGGCCGAATGGCCTATTCCTGCACTTATTTTCTATGTTTCTATGTTCAACAACATTCTGGCACTCCCTCCACAGATGCTGAGTGTGTGTTAGCATATTAGCATATGATGAGCATTTAACAACACTAGGCCTGTGCTCGCTGGAGTTTAAAAGGTTGAGGGGGGACCTCATTGAAACTTACAGAATAATGAAAGGCATAGATAGAGTTGATGAGGAAATGATGTTTCCAATGGTGGGAGAGTCTAGGACCAGAGGTCACAGCCTCAGAATTAAAGGGCGCTCTTTTAGGAAGGAGGTGAGGGGAAATTTCTAGTCAGAGGGTGGTGAATCTGTGGAATTCTTTGACACAGAGGGCTGTGGAGGCCAAGTCAGTAGATATTTTTAAGGCAGAGATAGATAGGTTCTTGATTAGTACGGGTGTCGGAGGTTATGGGAAAGCAGGAAAAGATGGCAGAGTGGACTTGATGGGCCGAATGGACTAATTCTACTCATATAGCTTGTGAACAGATGCTGCCTGGCCCGCTGAGTTCTTCCAGCACTGTATATTTTTGCTCAAACTTCCAGCATCTGCCGCTCCAGGTCTCTACATTTCCGGATCTTGTTTGTTTTATTGATTATACTGAGATGAATTGTGTTTGGGGATTTAGATTCAATAAGTACAAATTGTAAGAACAATGTTAGGGATTAAGAGAGGATTTGGAGTGTTAGGTTCATATCTAGAGATGGTAACAGGGTAAGCATTGAGTTCAACTATTGTACTGAAGAAGGATTCAGACCCGAAACGTCGCCTATTCTTTTCCTCCAGAGATGCTGCCTGACCCGCTGAGTTACTCCAGCACTCTGTGTCTATCTAAATTGGGGCCATTTCCACAGTCCCTCGGCCCATGTGCTGGGCCTACTGGAGCGGTTCCAGATCCAGGCGAGTCCCAGGCTCCTGCAGGGCCTCCTCCATCACCCATGACCAGATCGGCCCGTGAACCGACGTCCCTCTCCCCTCCTCCCCTCTCCCCTCTCCCCTCCTCCCCTCTCCACTCCTCCTCTCCTCTCCTCCCCTCTGCTCTCCTCTCCTCTCCTCTCCTCTCCTCTCCTCTCCTCTCCTCTCCTCTCCTCTCCTCTCCTCTCCTCTCCTCTCCTCTCCTCTCCTCTCCTCTCCTCTCCTCTCCTCTCCTCTCCTCTCCTCTCCTCTCCTCTCCTCTCCTCTCCTCTCCTCTCCTCTCCTCCTCTCCTCCTCTCCTCTCCTCTCCTCTCCTCTCCTCTCCTCTCCTCTCCTCTCCTCTCCTCTCCTCTCCTCTCCTCTCCTCTCCTCTCCTTTCCTCTCCTCTCCTCTCCTCCTCTCCCCCCACTCCTCGCCTGGCCATCTTTGTGTCCTGGCGGCATCTTCAGCAGCCGATCGTGAAGGCGCTGGAGGCATTCCCCCGGTTCACCCTCCAGCTGTCCCTCCCTCCTTCCCTCCCTCCCTCCTTCCCTCCCTCCCTCCCTCCCTCCCTCCCACCTCGTCGGTTCTCCTGGTTTTGGGGACGAGCAGGGTCTGGGCCCGGCAGCTTCCCTCGACACGACACAGCCCTCCGAGCTTTTGGACCGTCTGGGCGAGTTACATAGAAACATAGAAACACAGAAAATAGGTGCAGGAGGAGGCTATTCGGCCCTTTGAGCCAGCACCGCCATTCAATGTGATCATGGCTGATCACCCACAATCAGTACCCCGTTCCTGCTTTCTCCACATATCCCTTGATTTCGTTAGCTCTAAGAGCTAAATCTAACTCTTTTGAAAACATCCAGTGAATCGGCCTCCACTGCCTTCTGTGGCTGAGAATTCAACAGATTCACAACTCTCTGGGTGAAAAAGTTTTTCCTCGTCTCAGTCCAAAATGGCCTACCAGTTATTCTTAAACTGTGACCCCTGGTTCTGGACTCCCCCCACCACCGAGAACATTTCTTCCTGCATCTAGCCTGACAAATCCCTTAAGAATTTTACATGTTTCTATAAGATCCCCTCTCATCCATGTAAATTCCAGTGCATACAAGCCCAGTCAACGCATATTCATCACATGTCAGTCCCGCCATCCCGGGAATTAACTTGCACAACATGAAGTATTTTAGAGCTCTCAGTTCCACAGCCTTGGCACCTCAGGAAAGTCCCAGCCACGGGTGATTTATGTTCCAGCTTCTCCCAACCTCAGTAGAGTCATAGAGTCATAGCTGCAAAGACCAATTAATACACTGGGGAGATGAGAAGAAACCTCTTTGTATAAAGAATGCAATAATGTGGATGTATTAACACGGGGAGTTATAATGGTGAATAGCATAGAGTCGTGGAGTCATAGAGCATGGAAACGGGCCCTTCAGCCCAACTTGCCCACACTTGCCAACATGTCCCATCTGCACTAGCTACTCCCACCCGCCTGCGCTTGGTCCATATCCCTCCAAGCCTGTCCTATCCATGTACCTGCCCAACTGTTTCTTAAATGTTGGGATAGTCCCAGCCTCAACTAACTCCTCTGGCAGCTCGTTCCATACACCCACCACCCTTTGTGTGGAAAAGTTACCCCTCAGATTCCTATTAAATCATTTCCCTTTCACCTCAAACCTGTGTCTTCCGGTCCTCGATTCCCCTACTCTGGGCAAGAGACTCTGTGCGTCCACCCGATCTACTCATATATTAACGGCCAGCACCACAGTTCACTTTCACTGCACTGTAATACTCAAGTGCATGTCTCTTGCCTGTGGGTAAAAGTTGGCTTGTAGAATCTTTGCTAGGGGGGCGAAAACTATGATTCATATCTCATTGCTTAAGGTGAGAATGATAAGTTGCGATAAAAGTAGACGAGAATAATTTAGCAATCTATCTCATATTTGCTTTTAATCATCTTGAATGTAAGTTCAAAAGTTATGTGCATTTGCTCTCAATCCAAGTAATTTCGAAAATAAGATTTTTTTATGTAAGACAACTGCCAATAATGTACCTTCCCTGGCACACCAGAGTGCAGGAGGATGAGGGGGAGATCTTATAGAGGTGTTCAAAATCGCGAGAGGAATAGATCGGGTAGATGCACAGAGTCTCTTGCCCAGAGTAGGGGAATCGAGGATCGGAGGACATAGGGGAGGTGGAAAAGATTTAATAGGAACCTGAGGAGTAACTTTTCCACACAAAGGGTGGTGGGTCTATGGAACGAGCTGCTGGAGGAGTTAGTTGAGGCAGGGACTATCACGACGTTTAAGAAACATTTGGACGGGTACATGGATAGGACAGGTGTAGAGGGCTGTGAGCCAAACGCAGGCAGGTGGGATGGGACATGTTGGCCGGTGTGGGCAAGATGGGCCGAAGGGCCTGTTTCCACACTTTATATCTTGGTGACACCTGTGAGCATTTTATGTCACTTAAACACAAAATGTAGACTGACACTTTAAAGTCATACTCCGTCTAATGGAAAGTAATCATCGAGTCATAAAGTCATACAGCACAGTACTGACCTCCCATCTACTTCATTGGAGACCCTGGGACAATCTTTAATCAGACTTTACTGGACTTTATCTTGCACTAAACGTTATTCCCTTTATCCTGTATCTGCACACTGTGGACAGCTCGATTGTAATCATGTATAGTCTTTCCGCTGATTGGATAGGCCTCAGAAGGCAGTGGAGGCCAATTCTCTGAATGCATTCAAGAGCGAGCTAGATAGAGCTCTTAAGGATAGCGGAGTCAGGGGTATGGGGAGAGGGCAGGAACGGGGTACTGATTGAGAATGATCAGCCATGATCACATTGAATGGAGGTGCTGGCTCGAAGGGCTGAATGGCCTCCTCCTGCACCTATTGTCTATTGTCTATAGCACGCAACAAGAAGCTTTTCACTGTACCTCAGTACACGTGACAATAAACTAAATTAAACTCAACTAAACTAAACTAAACTAAAGATAGACACAAAAAGCTGGAGTAACTCAGTGGGACAGGCAGCATCTCTGGAGAGAAGGAATGGGTGACGTTTCGGGTCGAGACCCTTCTTCAGACTGGTTAGGGATAAGGGAATCGAGAGATAGAGATGGTGATGTGGAGAGATATAGAACAAATGAATGAAAGATATGCAAAAAAGTAACGATGATAAAGGAAACAGGCTGAAAATGAGGAGCTAGTGCGACTTGGGTGGGGGAGGGATGGAGAGAGAAAGGGGGAAGGCCGGGGTTACTTGAAGTAAGAGAAATCAATATTCATACCACTGGGCTATAAGCTGCCCAAACTAAATATGAGATGCTGTTCCTCCAGTTTGTGTTTAGCCTCACTCTGACAATGGAGGAGGTCCAGGACAGAAAGGTCAGTGTGGGAATGGGATGGAGAATGAAAGTGTTTAGCAACCGGGAGATCAGGTAGGTCCAGGCGGACTGAGCGAAGGTGAAACGAAACTAAACTGTAAGTTCAGCAGAGGATGTTAATGTACAGAGGATGTTAAAGCACATGCATAATACCACAATATTAAAGTAGGGAAAATTTGAGAACATAAACAGTGGCTTCATGTGGTTGTGTTTGGACCACTGACATTAGGCATGGTGGCACAGCGGTAGAGTTGCTGCCTCACATCGCCAGAGACCTGGGTTCGATCCTGACTATGGCCGCTGTCTGTGCGGAGTTTTTACGTTCTCCCCATGACCTGCGTGGGTTTTCTCCGAGATCTTTGGTTTCCTCCCACACTCCAAAGACGTGCAGGCTAGTAAGCTAATGAGCTTCGATAAAAACTGTAAATTGTCCCTAGTGTGTGTAGGAGAGTGTTAATGTGTGGGGATCGCTGGTCGGCGCGGACTCGGTGGGCCGAAGAGCCTGTTTCTGCGCTGTATCTCTAAACTAAACTAAACTAAACACTGACATTAATTGTTGGGGTTTTGGGCTGAGCAGTGAAGGCAGAGAAAAGTTGGATCAAATGTCTGCTTCGGAAGTCTGCTAAAATTGACAAAGTAAAGTTTACATTGAAAATAGAAATGTACAGAATGTCAAACCAGCGTCTGTCCAGATAGGAAGATTGGCTAACATTTTGAACGCTAATCCCTTCACCCTGTAAGAGAAAAGATTAAACTCAAAACACTACACCAGCTTTCCCTTTCAGATCTATTATTATTATCATTTTTATTTGTTCTTGGAATGACTAATTCAATCCAAATGATCAGAAAAGAAGGGCGCAGCGGGTAGAGCTGCTGCCTCGCAGAGCCAGATACATGGGTTCGATCCTGACCTCGAGCGCTGTCTGTGTGGAGTTGGCATGTTCTTCCTGTGACCGCGTGGGTTTCCTCCGGGTGCTCCAGTCTCCTCCCACATCCTTAAGACGTACTGGTTTGTAGGTTGTGTCGGGAAAAAACTGCAGATGCTGGTATAAATCGAAGGTAGACAAAAAATGCTAGAGTAACTCAGCGGGCCAGGCAGCATCTCTGGAGAAAAGGAATGGGTGATGTTTCGGGTCGAGACCCTTACTGATGTCACATCAGTCTGAAGAAGGATCTCGACCCGAAACGTCACCCATTCCTTCTCTCCAGAGATGCTGCCTGGCCCACTGAGTTACTCCAGCATTTTTTGGCTACCTTCTTGTTTGTAGGTTAATCGGCCCTCTGTAAATTGCTTATAGTGTGTAGGGAAAGTGATTACAAAGAACTAGTGTGAACGGGTGATCAACGGTTGGCGAGGACTCGATGGTCCGATGAACATGTTTCCACACTGTATCTTTAAACAAAACTAACCTAAAAGAGAGTTTATGCAGGATCTATACATATATATATATATATACACAAAATGCTGGAGTAACTCAGCAGGTCAGGCAGCATCTCGGGAGAGAAGGAATGGGTGACGTTTCGGGTCGAGACCCTTCTTCAGACTGATGTCGGGGGTGGGACAAAGGAAGGATATCACCCCCGACATCAGTCTGAAGAAGGGTCTCGACCCGAAACGTCACCCATTCCTTCTCTCCCGAGATGCTGCCTGACCTGCTGAGTTACTCCAGCATTTTGTGAATAAATCGATTTGTACCAGCATCTGCAGTTATTTTCTTATATATATCTACAGTATACACACACTGAACTTTTTTCTCGTTTAAGGAACTGCAGATGCTTGTTGAAATCGAAGATAGACACAAAATGCCGGAGTAACTCAACGGGACAGGCAGCATCTCTGGAGAGAAGGAATGGGTGACATTTCAGGTCCACACCCTTCTTCAGACTGATGACGTTTCGGGTCGAGACCCTTTGCAAGACTGATATTGACATATTCTCTTGCGCAGCTGCAAGTAAGATTGTCATTGTTCTATCTGGGACACGACAACAAAACGCTCTTGGCTCGTGACGTCTCTTTTATCTCTTGTCTCTTGACTCTTTGAGATGGGACTGGCGAATCTTTATATTCTGATGCCAAGTAAAAAAATATTCATTATGTTTGTCAACATGTATATCATTATCAGATACGTTTGGGGAATGAAACAGATGGGCAACATTGACATAGCAGGAGGTTCGAGCAAACAAAATGTACATCATTGGGAAGAGCAGAACACGTGGGACATCGTGAGATTTAGTCATTTATGGAAATTATCTGCCGATAAAATAATCATTTGGGAATAAAACAATGTAAGATGGTTGCACTATTTAATGTTCTATGAATTCAATCACCAGAAATAAATAACTTATCAGTATACAATGAATGGAAATTAATATTTACGCATCAAACATTTTCAATAATGTTGTATATGATAGAACAAAACAGACATATTGTTTAGGTGAAGGCAATACCTATTTTCTTTTGCATTAACTCAATGGGGCATCGTCCAGTTGGTCAAATAATGGTGGCGCAGCGGTAGAGTTGCTGCCTCACAGCGCCAGAGACCCGGGTTCCATCCTGACTACGGGTGCTGTCTGTACAGAATTTGTACCTTCTCCCTGTGACCTGCGTGGGTTTTCTCTAGTTGCTCCTGTTTCCTCCCACAATCCAAAGACGTGCAGGTTTGCCTAAAGAAAATAGACTAAAGAAGTTCCTCCTCATCTCCTCTCTGAAGGTAGTTCATGAGTTCATAAGTTCTAGGAGCAGAATAAAGCCATTCGGCTCATCGAGTCTACTCCGCCATTCAATCATGGCTGATCTATCTTTCCCTCTCAACCCCGTTCTCCTACCTTCTCCCCTTAACCCGTGAGGGTGGCATGGTGGCGCAGCGGTAGAGTTGCTGCCTTAAAGCGCTAGAGACCCGGGTTCGATCCTGACCACGGATGCTGTCCGTACGGTGTTTGTACGTTCTCCCCGTGACCTGCGAGGGTTTTCTCCGAGATCTTCGGTTTCCTCCCACACTCCAAAGACGTACAGGTTTGTAGGGAAATTAGCTTGGTGTAAATGTAAATTGTCCCTAATGTGTGTAGGATAGTGTTAGTGTGCGGGGATCGCTGGTCGGCGCGGACTCGGTGGGCAGAAGGGCCTGTTTCCGTGCTGCATCTCTAATCTACACTAACAAACTAAAGTAAACTTTGCCCCTCTCACCTTAAAGCTACGCCCTCCAATTCTTTTAACGTTCCAACCTGGAAAAAAGGTTCTGAATGTCTATCCTGTCTATGTCTCTCATAATTTTACATAATTCTAAACCCTGACAACCCTTACTCATCAAAGATATGTCCTTTTATTCTGATACACACTGAATACTGACCTATGAGCAAATCCTAGTACCTGTGATGGCCACATGTGTCTCTCATCTGGACCTGTGTACTCTTCAGGTGCGCTTTTAATACTTTAAAGGGCTCTATCCTGAGGGCAACAAATTGCAGAGAGATTGAGCGCTTTCATGAAACACTCAATACAAAAGGGAAGATAATACAGAAAAATATTTTGAAGCTGTCAGGTAAGATGACATGCTGATCCATTCTGTGGTACGGTGAATCTGTTGAGTTTAGTTCATAAGGTCACAAGGAATAGAAGTAGAATTAGGCCGTTCGGCCCATCAGTCTACTCCGCCATTCGATCATGGCTGATCTATCTCTCCCTCACAACCCCATTCTCCTGCCTTCTCCCCATATTCGGTACATTTCACCGAGTCCATGCCGAGCATCGACCACCCATTCACACTAGTTTTATGTTGTCCCACTTTCTCATCCACTCCTTGCACACCAGGGACAATTTACCAGAGGGCCAATTAACCTGCAAACCCGCACGCCTTTGGGATGTGGGAGGAAACTGGAGCACCCGGAGGAAACCCACGTAGTCACATGTAGAACGTGCAAACTCCACCCAGACAGCGCCCGTGGCCAGGATCGAACCCGGGTCTTTGGAAAAGAGAGCAGAGAAGATTTACAAGGATGTTGCAACTAGGACTCGAGGGCCTGAGCTACAGGGAGAGGTTGGGCAGGCTGGGACTTTATTCCTTGGAGCGCAAGAGACTGAGGGGTGATCTTACTGAGGTGTGTAAGATTATGAGAGGAATGGATAGAGTCAATGCGCAGAGTTTTTACCCAGTATAAGGGAATTAAGAACAAGACATAGGAATATAATATAATATAATATAATATAATATAATATAATATAATATAATAGGGTCTGTACAGACAGCACCTGTAGTCAGGATCAAACTCAGGTATCTGGCGCTGTGAGGCAGCAATACTCTACCACTGCGCCACCATGCCACCCTTAGTTAGATCCTTTATCTGCAATTAACATTGCTTCGATTCTGAAAACACGCCAGATCGTTGCTCTGGAATCACAGAGGATTTCACTGTTGCCGAGCCTTCGGTGTGTTCTTGTATAGGGTCTCGACCTGAAACGTCACCATTCCTTCTCTCCCGAGATGCTGCCTGACCTGCTGAGTTACTCCAGCATTTTGTGAATAAATCGATTTGTACCAGCATCTGCAGTTATTTTCTTATAATATAATATAATATAATATATGTTGGGAAGAACTGCAGATGCTGGTTTAAATCAAAGGCAGGCACAAAATGCTGGAGTAACTCAGCGGGACAGGCAGCATCTCTGGAGAGAAGGAATGGGTCTGAAGACGTGAAACGTCACCCATTCCTTCTCTCCAGAGATGCTGCCAGTCCCGCTGAGTTACTCCAGCATTTCGTGACTACCTTATAATATAATATATATTTGTTTAGTTTATTATTGTCAAGTGTACTGAAGTGCAGTTTTTGTTGCGTGCTATCCAGTCAAAGAAAAAACTGCACATGAACACAACCACAGTCACAGGATAAAGGGCACAACATTCAGTGCAAGATATAACATCAAAGTTCAGTAAAGTCCGATTAAAGATAGTCCCAGGATCTCCAATGAAGTAAGATGGAAGCTCAGGACCACTCTGTAGTTGGTGAGAGGACGGTTCAGTTGCCTGATAACTGCCGGGGAAAACAAACTGTCCCTGAATCTGGAGGTGTGCGTTTTCACGCTTCTGTACCTCTTGCCTGATGGGAGAGGGGAGAGGAGGGAGTGACCGGGGTGAGACTGGTCCTTGGTTATGCTGCTGGCCTTGCCGAGGCAGCGTGAGGTGTAGATGGAGCCCAGCCCACTGTGAGTATCTCTGTGAAAGGCAAATAAGGGATTAGTGAACACACAGAAGGCTCGGCAACAGTGAAATCCTCTGTGATTCCAGAGCAACGATCTGGCGTGTTTTCAGAATCGAAGCAATGTTAATTGCAGATAAAGGATCTAACTAAGGGTGGCATGGTGGCGCAGTGGTAGAGTATTGCTGCCTCACAGCGCCAGAGACCTGAGTTTGATCCTGACTACGGGTGCTGTCTGTATAGAGTTTGTTACTTTTCCCCACGACTGTGTGGGCTTTCTCCGAGATCTTCAGTTTCCTCCCACACTCCAAAGACGTACAGGTTTGTAGGTTAATTGGCTTGGTATAAATGAAAAAATATTGTCCCTAGTGTGTGTAGGATAGCGTAAATATGTAGGGATCGCCGGTCAGTGTGGACTCGGTGGGTGCAGGGCCGTTTTTACAGCATTATGGGCCCCCGGGCAAAGAAGTGTACTGGGGCCCCTACCGTTACTCTCCCCCACCCCCCTTTCCCTACCAGCCCCCCCCCTGTCGTGCCGGCGAAAAGCACTTACCGAAAAGCACTTAGCGATGGACTTAGGGTGCTACATTGTTGCGAAAAGCACTTACAGATCGCTGTGAGAAGCACTTAGTGACCGAAAATGTTGCGGAAAAAAGCACTTATTGAACCTACATTTTTAAAGTAGTATTTATTTATTGCAAGTCACTTAACATACACAGATCAGCATGGGGCCCCTATGTTCGCGGGGCCCCGGGCAAGTGCCCATCAGGCCCATGCGTTAAGACGGCCCTGGGTGGGTGGAAGGGTCTGTTTCCGCGTTGTATCTCTAAACTAAACTAAACTTAACTCAAGTTTAGGGAGGAACAACAGATGCTGGTTTAAACCGAAGAGAGACACAAAATGCTGGAGTAACTCAGCGGGACAGGCATCATCTCTGGAGAGAAGGAATGGGTGACGTTTCAGGTCAAGATCCTTCTTCGGACTGTGTCTCGACTCGAAACGTCACCCATTCCTTCTCTCCAGAGATGCTGCCTGTCCCGCTGAGTTACTCCAGCATTTTGTTGTCTATGTTAAACTAAACTCAATGCTGTGTGGCGCAGCCTCGCTGTGATGAAGACTAGATATCTGGGAAGGATGAAACATTAACGAGGCGTGGGTGGTCTCAGCGGCTGAGTGTCTGTGTGACTCGGAGTGATGTGCAAGTGGGTGGTGAGGTTGCTCACGCTGATGAAGATACAGCACAGGAATTTCCTAGAACCTCGGTTGAAGTCGTTTGTGACGAAGATTACTTGCCGAGGCACGTCTTTAATTGTGTAGGAAGGAACTGCAGTTGCTGGTTTAAACCGAAGATAGACACAAAATGCTGGAGTAACTCAGCGGGACAGGCAGCATCTCCGGAGAGAGGAAATGGGTGAAGACCCTTCTTCGGATCCGAAACGTCACCTATTCCTTCTCTCCAGAGATGCTGCCCGTCCCGCTGAGTTACTCCAAGTCTTTCATTGTGATGGTTGGAAATACCAAGTTGCACATGTATTGCAAAGCTGCAGAAATCAGATCGAGGGCGGTGAATCTGTGGAATTCTTTGCCACAGAAGGCTGTGGAGACCAAGTCAGTGGATATATTTAAGGCAGAGATAGATAGATTCTTGATTAGTACGGGTGTCAGGGGTTGTGGGGAGAAGGCAGGAGAATGGGGTTAGGACGGGAGAGATGGATCAGCCATGATTGAATGGCGGATTAGACTTGATGGGTCGAATGGCCTAATTCTGCTCCTATCACCTATGATCTTTTGATATTATGAACAATGACTGAATATAAATGGCCAAGGTTCAGATAAGTCTGTTGTCAGGAGGAATCACAACGGAAAAACTGCATGCATTCGTTTAGAAAGACACAAAGCGCTGTAGTAACTCAGCGGGTCAGGCAGCATCTCTGGGGAAAAAGAATGGGTGATGTTTCGGGTGATAAGTGATGAT